>NW_024756914.1:10603302-10885380 GCF_018991925.1 Homarus americanus
GTGAATTAGAGAACTTATCTTCGTAAAGGGATAGCCATCCACTGAGCCATTTTACAGTACAGTATAGCTCTAAGTGGTACATCATCTCTAGGAATTTTAGACAGTCTACAGAATCTGGGAAGACTAGGGTTGGCGACTTGAAATTTATCTAAGAATTTCAGTCTCCTTATTATCATCACTGTTCCTATCTTTCTTGGTGAATTCAGCAACAACACTCGAGAAAGTTCTTGGTCAACACATGATACGGGTCGGATAATAAGTTACCGGATGTGCTTTAATCCAGTAAGTGAAGTGATTAAGATTGATATTAAGATTCAGTAGAGTACAACAACAAAACTCTTAACTGATTTTTATAAAGGGATATAGAGCAAAACATTTGTGTCATAAATTTATGTTTCGGGTTAATGTAATTTGACTTTCTAATTTCAAGTAAGGAAATAAAATTTAGATTGTACAAAGTGAAGTATTACAGTAGGGTTACATCTTGGGGTAAAAACGTACACAAAAATTACCAAATGTAACCTAACCTTATCTTTGTCTTGGCAACTGTGCATTGTTTCTTTAAGAACTAAATGTGTTTATCTTCACAATAATAGCAGTCTGCACACCACACTTTGGACACTTTACCTAAGCTTGCACAACACCATAGGCCTTGAAAAGTGTCAATTGCAGCGGTGTTATTTAAAAAAAAAACATTTTGAATGGTTTCCAGTTCTGAGAGAGACCGTTATTTATACAGAGAAACCATCTTGCAACTAACAAATTCCTCTTCAAAAGTCTGAGCACGCACAGGAGTATAACATGACACAGAGACCTCCGTTTATTGGCTGGTCATATAATGAAGTGAGTGACAAGTCAACAGTATATCCCACAAATTTGTGAGTGTTAACTTAAGTCTCCAAATTGTTCTTTCTTAACTGAAACCCAAAAATTAAAATAAAGGCATCCATTGCTATATGAACGGGTTATGTTTCTTGAAACACCGTTTGTCACATGAATATTTGTACTGTACATATATCAAATACAGCAATGTACTATAACATATGGGAAAACTAGGATTTGGTTCCCCCTGACAAGAAACCCTCAATATTTTACAGGTGCTGCCCCTCTAATTCAATATGACTCATAATTTCATAACATTAGATAAAAGTTTGAATTATGAGCGACATTTAGGAATATATGACGCACCTGCCACCATGGGATGCAGTCACTGACTGCCTGCCTCAGTGTAAACAAAGTACAGGTACTATACACCTCATGCGTGTCGGACCTGTCAGTCACGTGGGTCAGTCGTGGAGTGCATATCTACAGTCTACCGCACAAGTTTTTTCCACTTTACTGTACTGTACTATACTGTACAGCTCCTCCCCGACTTACGACCTACTCGACTTACATCCACCCGCACTTACGACCTGCCTCAGTCGTACCAAAATTTGGTTAAATTACGTATTTTCGAGTCCCAAAGTCAGTACACAGACAAAATTTTCATCTGTAATTCACTTTAAAATGGCTGGCAAGCTTAAAAGTGGGAGTTTTTGTGGTGCTGAGAAGAAAAAGAGACAACCATTTTAGATTTTCTATGTGTTGTTTAAGCATTTTCGAATTATGACCTGGATGTCGGTCCCTAACCCCCGTCGTAAGTCGGGGAGCAGCTGTACTGTACTGTACGCTACTATATTGTACCATACTATACAATATACTACTGTACTATACTATACTGTACTGTACTGTACTGTACTGTACTTAGAACATTAAAATTTTGCTTGGGGCAGATAATGCGGTTAATATTGATGACTCACCCGTCGACGCGTTATTCGCTTTGATGTTTATTTTCTGATGGGTTAATATTTAGATCTTAACTGTTGCTAATTTGGTCTCATTTTGCTCAATATTTTATGCTTAATGTAATGGACAGTCTTTTTGTGTGGAAACACTAAAAAATGGTTTTTTGCAACTTCCAAGTTGAGAAGTTTTGTCAGCAGAGAAAGTTATCAACTGAAAATGGTATCGTCCCAGCCCCTCTCAACTCTCCACCAGCCACTCTGTGACTTCACTGTATGACAACCCATGACAAAGGTTATATTAGGCTATGATTTGTGCTTTTCAATCGATAACGGTCGAAGTAACGTAAAAGAACGCTTTTTTTACTTCGTGATTCTCAACTGAAGAACCGAAGGGAAAATATTCCATTAAGTAGGCAAATAATTATCTTTTACAACAAAATAATCAATGTGTTGCTGTGAGAAATTATTCCTAGATATTTAAAGTTGGATGTCAATAACCTACTGACTACGTATATATACAGTACAGTGTTTATTGAATAATATGGTGTTACCTCACAAAATCATGTAAGGCACAAAGGGCTTAATGTGCTTTATACGTCACAGCCGCCCGACAGCATCACATTCGGGGATGAACGAGTTCGCCCATGGTCGTGCATTATGTTCACAACGTGAGATGATGGAAATAATGTATGAAAAACATTTCTTTATTATTTTAGTTTCGATCATGCAGAGAATCTTAGAAATTTTATCTTTGCAATCAATCGTTTAGACAATTCTAAGACACTTTTCTTCTGTGACGTTTCCCTCACAAATGACTTATATATGTCAGTTAGGAGGTTAGGTTAGGTCCATTGCGAAGAAAACGTCATAAAACAAAAGTGTCTTAGAATTGTCTAAACGATTGATTGCAAAGATAAAATTTCTAAGATTCCTCTGTTGTCTGAAAGTAAAACTTTAACAACATTTCTTGCCAAATTTTATTGTTTGAGTAAGAAAGGGTATTTTTATAATTTCAGTCATGCAGCCAAATTTAGGATTTTAAGTTTTGGTTAGGTTAGGTTAGGTTTGGTTAGGTTGGGTTAGGTTGAATTATGTTTTTACGATGGTTTTTTATGTGTTTTGAACGATTCTGACCTAATTCCAAATAGGTGCATCCAAAACGATAATTTTACCTTAGGAAACATTTATCTTCTATTCATAAATTTTCTCAAGTAACTTGTTAATGTGTGTGCCCCTCAGTCTTTACCACTGATAAGACCAGTGTTTTATAGGAATAACTCAAATACTGATTGGTCCTTATTCAAATATGGAATCTAAAAACTAATAAAATATAGGAGAGTGTAGTGGATACACTCCCCTACAACTGCCATTTTGTCGCTGACCAGCCGACCCTACCGCTCACTTCCGGCGGACTCGTATAAATACCCCCAGCCTCGCCGTGAAAGTCATTCTACTCAACGCTCTCATACAGACAAGACCTCCTCTCAACAAGCTCCTCACCACACAGCAACTCCCTAACACTGTATTGTACACATAACATATACGTATATAGAAAACGCCAGTGTGAGTTTCATTTCCCACCTCCATCCTCAGTGAGAGATCTACACAGCCTACGCTACAAGTGACTTTTCAGTGAATAACCGCAGCAACTCTCTCATTGTCAATTAAGTTACAATATTTTCCATAATAAGAAATTAAGTCCAGTACCTTCCACAATCAATAATATTTTATGAATTACTGTAATGTATTGGTCTGAAAATAAATCCCATTGTCCATCACTGAGAAACTTTAGCATCTCAAGAACCTCAAGTAATACTGTACTTTAATAGGAATATTACTTAATATATGACATTTCACTTCATAAATTGGAAAGTTAAACCAACACGGACACGCCCCCCTACACTCACGTTACAAGTTAAGTTTACAGTCTGGCCGGACACACAGTACCTTTACACAAGCAAAAACCCATCTGGCCAGTAAATTGCTTGTATCATGTTAAAAAAAAAATTGGCATAAGCACACCCCACTCTGTAAAGATATATTTGTCTAGTGTGTTTGTGTGTTTAGACCGAATATGACCTTCATTTCTGGCGGAAATTGGCCGGGTTTTTTTATCGATTTTTTTTGTGGGATGTTTTCTGAAAAAATAATGGCTAAGCGAATAAAAATTACACCAAAAAACACTAGAAAAACAAAAACCAAACCTAACCTAACCTAACTGACTCTCACCATATGATGGAATCACCTATTTCTTACCTTATTGGCCTGGTTCTTGTTCATCGTTGGATTCTGGGATTCTTACCCAACGTCACATATGTTGGTCTTGGAGATATTTACATTGTCTTGCTCTTAGTACACTTTACTGAGGAACACCATGTGATCGAAAAAATGCTATAGTTTCTACGTTTTTTTCCCAAAAACTCGCAATCAGCTCCATATAATTTAAGTGACACCCGTCGCAGACTTCCATGGTCGGAACTGAACTTGAATTTCGAAATATGAGACCCAAAATAAAACTCGAATTTGATTGGGTCAAAAATACCGCAAATTATATAAAAAATAATTTTAATTGGTTGCAAAAAAAAAAGCTTTTGATTGGCCGCGTGACGTGTACGGGGATGGTTTATGAAGGAGAGACACAGTGTTGGAGGTGAGGCAGGCGATAATGGAGGAAGATTAATGGAAGAAAACAGAGAAAATTTGGATACGCTATCTCCGTTATTATACATTTCCGACGGTAATGTAATAGATGAAAAGTATCTTATAATTAGACGTCTTATTAGAATACGATAATAGATTAGTGGTAGGAATGTGGTGCGGTGTGTAAACGCAATAATACCCAAAAAAACTGCACGCCGTCTGGTAATTATATAGGACTAACCCACAAGACGAGACTCCTCTCTCGAGCGCTGCCTCATTACCGCTGGCAAGACACGCAAGACAAACTAGTGTGGGCCTAGGCTCCTAATTATCCATGAAACGAAAAATTTGCACAAGAAATTATTATCATATCACAACTGACTGATGAAAATAATGTAAGAAAATAAATAGTAATAAAAATAACTCGCTCGCGGGTCAGTCATATACATTAACCCGCAGTTTTAATTATTAAGACAAAAATAAACGACTGTCTTTCAACGAGAAGACATATATTGCCCTGGAAACATTAGTCACATACTGTACTGTACACCCATAGTGTCAGTCATCAGTACAGACTAAGTGATGTTGTTAAGACTGTAAACACACTATATAGTCGTAACAACTTCACTTCAACGCCATATAAATTGACAAATCAGCATGAAACTACTAACTTTGTTGGTTCTCCATGTTTAGTGGTTACTGCAGGACTGTTACAGCAGCTGAGGGTGAGTGTTGTGTGGCTCCTGGGCTGAGGGTGAGTGTTGTGTGGCTCCTGGGCTCACGGTGTACGACGACTCCACGGCCAACACTCGCGCCATTTCACGGCCAAATCTCATGCCAAATCTTTTTGGATGGGAAGCACAATTCTATTTTTGCAATCCACAAAAAAAATAAAAGTCTCCCCACATATCCACTTAAGATGTCGCAATAAAACCAAATTTTCACTTGGAATCGACAGCCCAATAATGATAAACATAATATCTGTCATCTACAGTGAAGGCTTGAATGTCATGTACACTAATACTGACACGTTCCTTGATAAGAGAGAGGAGTTTGAAACACTACCAGATATTGTAGGAGTTGTAGAACTGTTGTACAAGAACAGGAGAATCGACCCAGAGGAATGTGAATTCAGTATTGCTGGATATGACTCATTTACGAACCTAACTCAAGAATCCTGCAGGAGGGGTGGTTATCTACGCCAGGAGACTTAGAGCCAGCCAGGCGAGGTACAGGAGATTGAAGAGTTCAAAATGAAATTAAAGGAGGGGACTTACTTATCGTCGGTGTATCTACAGATCCCCAAACCAGGCCCACTAAATCAAAGGAACTTAAGAACCTTAATAGACAATGCGGCGATGCTCAACCCTACCCAACCTATTTATCATGACTTAACTATGGCGACATCGACTGGAGAAACAGAGTCCAACCCCGAATGACTTGAATAACCCTGCTACTTTTTTTGTAGAACTTGAGAGATAATTTCTGTTCCAAAGAAGAGACCCGACACATTACAGAGGGCAAACACCTCCAAGCCACTTGACCTCATCATAACAAACGAGGAGGGTATGGTGGCCAAATCCAAGTAACCTGCCCCAGTTGGCACCAGTCACCTGCCAGTCATTCAGATTTAACTGTTACCTAGTCAAGATAAGGCCGCCAAGGTGCAAAAATATTAAAAGGAAATTGCAATGGGATGAGGAAGAGATAAGGGTATCAAACGGCCTGACTTATTAAGGCACAAGAACGCAGACACTACGCTGAATATCTCATAACTAGTAAAATGACCCATTTGATCGATAAACCCAAGACCAAACCCAGTGCTTTAGGAATACGAGGAGTCCTACATGAACCACTGCGGCGGTCGACAAATTAAAGAAACCCAGAAATTCAAGACGTGGGCTTGGGTCAAACAATGAGCAAGACAGGAGGATGTATGCAAGAGCCAGAAACCACAAAAGATAGAGTGTAGGAGGGCTGAAAAGGAGTTCCAGAGGCTGGCTGTACGCGAGGCAGTCAAACCAACAGGCGCAATGCCAGAAAGTCGAACCATTGCCCGGCAGGAGTAACAGACCTGAGGCGCAAGAGCAGAAGCTTACGCAGATTCTGACCAGGATAAAGCTGAGGCATTGAACAGCTTCTTTCCTCAATGTTCACAAGAGGATAACCAACCTTCCCGTTTGAGGACAGACGGTCTGGACACAGCACTGACCCACATTGTGTTCACAGTAAAAGGAGGGTGGTTGTAGCCAAACTGTCTAGGCTAAAGGTCCATAAGACGGACCTGAGCAGGTGCATCCTGAGGCTACAAGAGAGTTGTGCAACGACGGTTGAGCCCCTCTGGAAGAATGTCCTGTTTTGTAAATGCCCCTGGATGAAATAAAATGGCCCCAGTGAACAGTGCCTATGGAGTCCTAGGTATCTTCAAGAAGGCGATAGTCACCCCACGAACATCTATAGACAGGTGAGCCTGACCAGCATAATTATGTAAAGTACTCTGAGCTATTATCAGAGATGCCGCGATGGAACATCTAATACATGAACAACCTTGTGTGATTCTAACACGGTTTTATGCCAGGGCGTTCTTGTTAACACAATTGCCTGGCTGCATTGATATTTGGACCCGCGCCTGGAACGGTAATATCGACAATATTTAACGCAGATTTTGCCATTGACAGTGCACCCACGAAAGTACAAAAATCAAACTGGAAGGCACGGACTCAAAGGGAAATGTCCCAGCGGATAGAAGACTTTCTACATGAATCGCGCGGCGGTGATGAAGGCACGAAATCGTCATCTGTACCGGTGTCATGGGGGTAACCACAGGGCAAAATAGCCTGCCGGTTGTTTGTTTGTTTATAAATGACATGCCTGATGTTGTACACTCCATAAGGCCACGGTTGATGATGGTGTTACTGGGAAAGTTCGCAACCATGGACTGTAGAGCCAGTAGCGACTCTGTGGGCTCCAGGAGATGGCTTGTAGTTAAAGACAAGCGATTAAATGTGTCACGAAGTGTAAGAGGAGCACCAAGGAAATAACGGTAAGGAGGCGTATCATAAGTGTCCTTAAATTCTAAGGAAGAAACTAAAATTATTTTTGGAGACTGTGTGAGAAGGACCTAGTGTGTTGACAATGAGCCGGAAGTTCTGCTGCCAGAGAAGAAGGTAAATCAGGCACAAATTATTCAAGGTCGTTTAGATAAAATTAGACGGTCTGTCTCCTCGTAAAATGATCTTCTAGAGGAAGTGCTTCCTGGCCCTGGAGTACTGTCACCCCATTCAGTCCCCAGAGCAATCGTCAGATGGGTTGAAAATGTCTGGGGAAGGAGGGCTACCGGTGATTGGTGCCTGCACTTCTGGCACCAGGCCAGAGGCCGGCTCTAACCCACGCCTCGCCGTTCTGCCTCACATGTGGCATGCAACCCCTGCAGACAACAAGTTCTCTACACCGCCTGAGGGAAGGGGAGATTGTAGTGGATTCTCTCACAAAACGTTTGTCGCGAGTAGCCGACCCCAAGAATTCTAGTAAAAGCTCAGAGGCTCTAGTCAACCAGAAGCGCCAGTTTCATGACGGAGGTCAACCATTAAGCCACGCCTACCTGCCATATAAGACCTGACCAGATTCCACTTTCTACCCAAGGCCAGCCTCAGCAACTGGCCCTACCCCCACTCCCTGGGCTTACAGGTCCCTGCCCCTGCTGGAGAGCATGGCGACCCAGGCTGTCCCTCCTGAGCATCCTCACCAACCAGTTTCTATCACGCTTGTAACCACAAGGCTTCCCAGCACTTCACTGTACATCCATCACAACATGGCTACAGAGAGCTACACAGAGCTTCCTTTCCCATCCCATCCTGAGTGTGAACCAAACATCCATACCACAGGTATATATATATATATATATATATATATATATATATATATATATATATATATATATATATATATATATATATGTGTGTGTGTGTGTTTAATTAAACCAGTTATTATATTAGTCCTGTGTGTGGGATACAGGGCCAGTGGCTGAGGTTGCCACCTCACCCACCTGCCTCAGTGTAAAATGTTAGACCTGTTGTAAGGCCCAGGACACTGGCTAATAGCCCATGTTAATATCCATGCCAGTAGATATAAACAACCTTGCAGATGGCTGGGCTGAACTCGAAAAGTGATCCAGGTTACAGGCGGAAGTTGAAGAATGACATAGAAAGTATGACAACACTGACAGGTGGTGGGCTCACACCATCAGTGGCATCAGGTCAGTAAGTGCTCTGCAGCTGAAATGGCCTTGTTTTATATTTTCGGTAAAGTGCAGTAGTTTAGCTGGCCACCCGAAGGGTTTGTAGAAATCACACATTTTGCACACACTATACATAAGTTAATAAACAAAACGGAAACGACAATAGTATCCTGATTCCAACAGCACCTATAGGTTGTGCTGGTGAAAGTCAGGTTTTATTGTTAGACTAACAAAGTTAACAACTTAACTTAATATTATGTTGATATACATCACCACAGTGGTGAGGAGGGAATGAGGTGGAAGCGTTCACCATCATTTATGGAAACGTTTCTTGAAGAGATTCTAGGAAACAACAAAAATGGCGCTTTAGAGGAGAATAGTGAAGGGATAGAAAGTAACAAAAAATAAAATAATTAAAATTATGCCTAGTAAAATTTGTCATTTTAATAAAATTTAAAATCATCAAAATAATAAGTATGCCAAAAAATAAAGACAAATCAACAAACTCTTCTGGAAATGGAACTTAAACTACACCTTACTATTTATTTAATTGCTTAAATAAATACAAAGAAGGGTATGTTTATATAATATAGAACCCCAGGCGATATCTCGCATGTGTTAAAATATATTATTTCTAAATTAAACGTAACTTAACCTTAAAAAACAGATTCAGCTAAACAAACCTAACATATTTATTTCAAATTTGGGGGATGATAGCGCTCTGAAACAACAGTGGAGATCGTTCATTTTTACAAAGTGTAATTGCAATATTGAGTTTTGTTACTGTCATTGAATTTAACCAAGTTTGTGCCCTATTCAGAGATGTCGCACAGAATCCCATGCCAGATAGAAGGCGAAGTGACATTGCCTAGAAACAGATCAGTTTCTGAGAGTTAGGAGGAAAGAAATGTGAGGAAGAGTAAGAGCAGTTTATTGAGGAATCTAAAGAAAATACAGTCCAGCCCACACCTGAATGGAAATGAAATGCTAACATATACTGCACTGTTTATAGGGTTGTTCACTTCGCTGCTGGAGGACATGGGAGGCGAGTTCAGGTTGAGAGATATACTAATTCTCCAGAAATCTGACTACAAAGTATATGTATTTTGCTATTTCTTCAGGTAAAGTAATGTTAAATTGTTGTCGAGTTTAGTAGGTACATACAGTTAGCAGTTATTTAGTTACATTGGCCCTACCAGTATAGTGCTGTTATCCATATAATATTTGCTAGAAATTGAAGACGGTTTATTCATCATTGCTACAGAAATAAACCTTCCATTTTTTTTTCCAGAGTAAATTTAGAGCTATTGCCTGGTGGAGAGAGAGAGAGAGAGAGAGAGAGATTGATTTTCTTTATTGACATGAGGTTGCAAGGATCCTGTAGGTCTGTCCTTCCTCATCAAAATAAAGATAATGACAGAAAATAATTTTAAATCCATTACAGTATATGGCCAACTTATTTGTACCCACTAATATTAATAGCAACGCTTGGGCCAAAAATAATTGTAATTAAAATCATCTGCCTCTAACCCAACTCCTGGTTCCAGGATGCCAGGCCCATGTGGATACACCGCAGGGTTGATCCACGGGCTCCATATTTCATTACAGTATTAGGAAAGTCTTTGTGAGGATAAAGTCTCATTACCAGGCAATAATTTTATATTGAATATGTCAAAAATAACTCATTCACACTAAAGACATGGAACAACTATATAGGCAGCCCAATCTGGATTCTGCAGTTAAGAGTCATCCAGCAACAATGTCATATATTTCTTAATACAGAGAGCGCTCTCGCCAATGCGCCCCGGTTACATTCCTAAACCACGACATAATGGGAAAACGGTTGCTTTGATAAATTTCCCCATAAGAAAGGAGGCAACAGGAGTTGGTGTCCCCAGCCTCCCTTGACCCATGGAATATTACATATGTACAGAAACACAACGTTTCTGAGTAGAAAATAGTTTTATAAACCATGGTACTAAAGTTTGTAAAATAGGGTATTGGTACTCTAATGGAAGTGAGGTATGGGTCCATTCTATGCTTCTGAATTATAGCCGCTATCAGCACAGTCTTTCTAAGGAAATTTGAAATGAATTACATTATACTATTATTATTTCAGTTTACAGAAGACATATGAGATGAAAGCACTATAGTACTGTAATTAATTTTCTGCATGGATAGAAGAGAGGCAGATCCCAGGCTGAAAAGTCGTAGAGAATCCAAGACACTATGTTCAAAGGATGAAAATGTGTCATCAATATATGCCCAAAATGCTAGAACGAGGAAAGATTAGACTATATGAGCCCCACGTGACAGCTAAAGATCTCTTACTGATACCCGCAGCACAAATAAAACACAAGCACCATTAACATGATGGCTGCCATTGAATGGTTAAAGAACTACAGAAACCTGAACTTTTTTGGTATGACTTTATCAGCAGATTTGTGTTAAAGAGTATCCTCTGCTACTGTATGAGCAACTTAAGTAATCACCCTTATCAGTCTTGACAATTTCACCCTGCATCTTCATCATACCCTTTGTTATGATCCAATTTATTTACAAAGAATTTAATATTTGTGATTGTCTTTTTCTTAAGGATATGTAAACAGGTTTTGGGTATATTTATATGTTACTGCACTGGATGTTACCTGTGTTTTGCATCACATACTGTACAGTACAGTATATCTGCATAGGCACCCTCATTTATGGCGTTCCATTCCTGAAAAACTCCACTAATTGGATCACGGTTCAGACTTAATAGTATATCACTGTGGTAGTTGACCTAATTTCTAGAAAGAAAAACTCCAAAATGGCTTTTGGGGTACCCTACATATATAGGCCTTTTAATTTATAATAGATGTTCAACAGTAAGTCACTGTATTGCATGTACATTAGAGTTCAAATAATATACCAGCCTCGTATAAATAATTTAGAGATGTTTATTTTTAACTGGTTTTATTTTCATTTATGTTTTTATTTGTTAAAGAATGATGTACTTATCTATTTAAAATATCTTAAGTCACTGTCTTTGGGTAATTGCTTCAGAAAACAAATCAGTAACAATGATAACTAAAAGTATTAGATATATAAATTGTGTTTAGTACAGTACAGGTACTACAGTACTTTATTTAGCCATAGAAGTTATTCTTATTATAGCAAACATGTTATATTGTAGTAAAATTTTTTCTTATAGAACCGACCAAATTCCAGTATAGGAAGCCCTTTGATGCTCAGTCAGCACCGGTGTTGTTATGTTTAAAGACAAAAACTAAACACTGACGGTTCCGCCACCCGAACTTAAATTCGCAAATTGAAACCGTCTGTATAAAATGACCTAAATAGCTAAAATCATCTTTTCAAAGTGATGCTGTCAACTTAATTACTTACTGTAGCTCATTGTCTGTAGCCATAGTTTGTTAAGAATAGTCTTGTAGTGTCCAACAAATAAATTAACAGCACAGCATATCATTCAGTATCTTGACAAAAATGTTGGGAAACTTTAGGCCTCAGTACAGGACCATTTAAAATTTTACGTATACAGTAAAAGTTCATGGATCCTGTACCCTGCATCAGTGTCACACCATAATGAAACAAACCATTGGTATCTAATCTTCACAAGTAAAAACATAATAAAGTGGTTATCCGGCAGGACTGCAGCAAATACTCATTATTCTTTGATTTGATCGGCTGTTGATGTCGGCAGCGAAATGCTGACCTTACATATAACCCTGGATGGTGTCCTAAAACAACAAGGCATGTTTTTGCGCCTGTATTAGGTGTTTACAGCATGTAATATCTGTCACTTTCAGGCGATAACTTATGATATTGTACTGTACTGACAGATGGTGCCCAACAGCTGTGCTACCACTTCTGGTGTCTGTTCTTTCACTCATGTTCTCAAACACTGATCTAGGCTCAATTCCTTTCCGCCCAAAACACAAGGACAAATTGGAATGAACCCAGAGAATAAGGTACACATTACTGGTATTTTATTACGTACCATTTCCAAAGTATTAATGGTGTGCTTGTAAAACATCACGAATTTAATATTCCTGCTTATTGTAGCTTGTGCGTAAGTATTCTTAGGTTTGAATCAAGTTGCATTGTAATGGTTATTGGTTTTATTTTGTCATTCCCCAAATAATTTTTCCAGATGACCACAAGAAACTTAGGTACGGTATTGAAAGGATTACAATTGAGTGCTAACAAAGAGGTTTCGGATGTTTGTCATGATTTCATATCAAACCAAAGGAGATACAATTGTTCATGTTTCCTACATGGGATGCCAGATTCCAGGGTGAGTCCCAGGTGCCAGAGGAAAGGGATTTTAAACCACTCCATAAGAACTTGTCTTATAGTTTTTAGAAGCCCAAGATGCCAAACATGTTGTCACAGCCTGCTGACAATTGTTGTCCATTATTTTTAGGATTATAGATAAATGCCAGAATAAAAATCCTGGTATTCAATGCCAGTAAGTGTAAAGAATTATATGAGGTTAAGTTCTTCTGGCTATTATATTTAGTTGATCATCATCATCATATGCTATTAACAATTTGTGTATAAATTCTGCTTCAGTACAGCAACTGATCTGACCCGTAATCCGATTTTAAAGATCTAGACGTAAAATTGGGTTCAGTCAGAAGTTCTCACAGTTATCTCCGTTAAACAAAGAATGAGCTTGAAATCGTATAATTGGTTACGAGCGTCACCAGTTTGTAACTTCTCCCGTTTTATTTCACCGATTTATTGTTATTATTGGTGCTGATATATTGGCATTAAAAGTGACAATCATGGCATTGCAGCCAGGTTAGTCGACTATTATAATCCGCTTGTGGCCACTGGGTCAAAGCCAGAAAAGAGAAGTACAGTGAAGACAACCCATTTATAGATATAAAACTTATTTGTACTATTACATGCACAACATCCACACATAGAAAATAACACCATCCCAAGGAACCCATAATGAGAGAGCTGAAAGGGTAGGAGCACTGGCGTCCAGCCAGGTTCGGCATTGAATGTGAGCCAGGATCTGCAAAAATGAAGTAATCGTGTTTAAACTTTCATTTATTGTTATTACTGAATAAAATGTATAAGTATTTTTGTTGTAACTTATTTATTGTATAATATTTTTACTATTCTTCAATATTTACTAAAGTTGCAATATTTTAAGAAAATCAGACAGCACAGTAGAGGAAACACAATACGTGTTTAAATATCACTAAATTATTCAGAGAGGCCAAAAAATGTCAGGCAGTTTTTAAAAGAGAACATATGTATCATTTTATGCATTTTAACATTATCAGAGGATCCTGGGAGCAGGGTTCTCTTTTAGTCCTCGGATCTTTTCAGCCTGGCTAGTTGGTAAGAGTTTAAATGCCATGATGTTGTAAAAGTCATGAGTTCCAAGTATGAAATTCATAAACTGGCTAGCTAAATTAGAGAGGTTATAGAGGTCTATCAAGGAAACACATCAAAGTATGTAGTTGACTGTTCATTAAATTGAGTAGTTTATTGAATTTTTAGGAAAGGCTTATTTCTCAAACAGACATGGAGTGATCCTCTCCTTACTGAAGGAAGCCCACAACACATCTTCTTCACTATCACCTGACTTAATGAGATGGGGGTCTTTTAATCAAGAGATAGGACAAAAAATCATCTTCATTTCACTTTGATTTTCTCTCCATCATTCCACACAATGATTTATGTTCTACAGGGTTACGACAGGCACACCAGAGCTGGCAACGCGACACAACCCGCAGGACGTGCTCCTCAGGCTCGGCCAAGCATCAGACAAACTCCCGGAGTGCCCACCAGCAGTCGCACGTCTAATGTGAAACTTTCATTTGTATCTATGTCTTCAGCAGCGGGGCTGGTCTTTGAACTGATGGTCATAAGCCTTTTCCACCTCGACCACGGTAAAAGGTTTATTATTTACATTCATATAGATAGACAGTGTACAGTACAGTAGCCACTAGCGAATAATCTTCGCAACTCACCTCATCGACCAATTTTTATGTATTCCTACCCCAATCTTAACTGTCATTTATTTATTATCTTTCCTGCTCTGCTTTCCTTGCTTTAAACTATTTTTTATCAGTATCATCTGCGTTAGGACCATCAGCTTTCATGCTGTATCAGTTTGTTTAATAGAAGTTCCAAAAAGCTGGTCCAAGTTGTTTCTTAGTGTTTTATGTATGCTGTTTAATCCCTTTGTTTTTTATTGCTCTTTCAGTGAACATCAGTGTTAAACACCCTGATCTAAGAATTACCCTTGCTTTTGATTAATCATATATAATATTATCATATCCAGGATTTCTTTGAATGCTTCATTTATTTATATCTTATGCCAGCAGAAGGCTGAATGATTTTGGGAGATGTGATATGTGCCAATACCAATTAGACAAGAAGGTGGTTTTTTACTTTGCCATGATATAAATTTATGTAGAAGAGTTTATGGTAAAATTTTTGAAAAAATATTACCATGATTTTGGTAATTTCAAAGGTAACAGGTATGAAAATAATAATATGTTAAAGCACTAGAAGAAATGAATGTTAGTAATGATGGGAGAGAGTGCTGAACAGGCTTTTACAAAACAGGGCTGGAAAGCCTTTGTCCACATTCCTGCAGCAGGAGGGGTTGAGCTTGGGGACCCAGCTCTGGTGATTGTAGTATTATACCATGAAGATATTAAACCGTTGAGGAGGAAGTCTTAGACAGTGCCGAAAAGGACAAGGATACTTGTACTTGTGTTCCAGGCTGAGTAGAAAAGTGAGGGAAGATGAATGTAAGTACTACATTTAAGGATTTCAGGATGGTATCTTGAGGAATATGTGGTGCAAATGATTTAAAAAGTATGAATAACCCATTTTAACTGAGACGGGAAAGATACTTCTGAAGGTATTCAAGGCAAATGCTATTAATTTGATAAAATTTAGCATTTCATTATTTGTTGAAGGAATGTTAAAGATAAGAAAGTTTACTACATGTATATCCAATAGGTCCGTGGTCGAGGGAGAAGACTGACAGAAAGTTTCGTCAGTGTCATAACCGAGAGGCCTGGAGTAGCAAATACTGTAGAGAACCATATCATTTACATCTGGTTTAATTTTAATGGCCGTACTCAAAATAACAGCCTACAGAAGAAAAAACTTGTGGCATTAAGAAGAAAACAGGTATGTATGTATAAAATTAAACTTTGTATATGTAATAATAGTTAATGAATATGTACTGTATGTCTGCATTTAATCTTTCTATAAACAGTTCAAGTTGCTTTTAATTAGACGATTTTCCTGATCGATGCTTCTAAATCCTGTTTCATCAGTGAACCATAGATAAGAAAGTCAAGACCCCTAAAACAGAAAGAGTTAACTAACTAGACATCAAATTATAACAATAATACAGCTGCACAAATATTTCTTTAAGTAGAGAGACAGAGTCATTCATATATCCAGTTGTATATATAAAGAGATTTCGTATTCCTTCATCCTGGGGCTGAGGGTGGCATAAATCTTCCAGTGAATTATGAAAGATGATACAATATTGACTTATATTTCAGAGAAACAATTTAAGGCTTCATCAGTTTGTTAGACAAAATACCCGAGGTATACAGGAAAAGAGAAGTCAAACCCATCAACACATCACGACCGGAAGATGATATTGGTAAGAGAGAATGTATGGAATCTAACACAAATATTGCCATTCCTTTAGCCAGCAAACATTTTCCAATAGTAAGTAGAATTTATAAACTTATGACATTATTGCCTCCACATATCTTTTTTCATAGCTGAAGTACAGTTTTGAGACCCAGTTGCAGAAATGCCGCATTAGATGTTAGGCGATTCATCTGTATCTGAGATGTCACAACATTCAAGTTTCTATTGTAATTGACTTCCATCTTCATGGTGGTTTGTAACTCTGCTGCTGCAAGTTTGGCTCTGAATTGCTTCTTAAACTCACCCCGTACAGAATTGTGTGGTTAGGTTGCTAAAAATACAGCATTCAAGAAATCAGTGAATTTATCCACGCCCCATTCACAGCTCATCAACTTACAGTATGAAATTCCTAACTTAGAATAGGTTCCGCTTCCTGAGGATACTTATAAGTCGGGATCCCCCTGTATTAATGAATTAGCCAGCCATCACCCTGCTCCCACAACACTACCCACCCACTATACCACCTCTCCACCATTAATGAATTTAGCCAGTCACCCACCCAATTATACCACCTCCAATTATTAGTCGAATTTGTTGAACACAATTCTGCTCCCACAACACTACCCACCCACTCTACTCACCACAATGAATTAGCCAGCCCATCACCCTGTTCAACAAACACTACACGCACCCACTTCTACCACCTTCCACCATTATTAATGAATTTGCTTAGCCCATCACCCTGCTCCCACAACACTGCCCCAACGAATTATACCACCTCCACTTATTAATGAATTAGCCAGCTCATCACCCTGCTCCCACAACACCAGCCCATCCACTATACACTACCCATTAATGAATTAGCCACCATCTGCTCCCACAACACCACCCAACGCACTCTACCACCTCTCCACCATGGTCAGCCAGTCATCACTCCCTGCTCCACAACACTACCGCACCCACACCTCTCCACCATTATTAATGAATTAGCTAGCCTATCAATTCTTGCTCCTGGCCAACACTACCCACCCACTATACTAATTCCCACCAACTTGATGCACTCCAGGCTTCTTTCCTCACTGAAGTTCTCAAACCACAAATACATCGTGGCTCACTTTGGTTTGCTGGGTCAAGAGGTTTGGAATTTGCTTATTTTCCTTAATCTAGAAATGGTAAAAATGCCTGTGGGGAAGGTGTGTGTGATGGAAAGAGGGCAAAACAGGTGATGAATTTGAATAGAAGTACCAAATGCTGGTATACAGGTGAGCAGTCCCAGGGAGTGTTGCAGGCCTTGTTGCAAAAGTCCATTCAGAAAGAGTGTCATGGCAACTGTTTCCATAACTGGGCAAAGTATTACAGTCTTCTGCAGAACTTTTCTGTTCAGTAAGTGAGTTGTCATCTCTGCCGAAACTATGACACTTATTCTTTTCTGTGCCAATTTAGACTGTATTAAATACATGCTTACTTGCTTCCCTACAGAACACTGTACAGGCACCATTATTCACCAACCTTGCATCTTTCATCACTCTTCAATTTCTTATTATGATAACTCGGTAAGGAAGCACTGAGTTTGAAGCTCATAATATTTGGATAATTCAGTTTCATTCATATATATATATATATATATATATATATATATATATATATATATATATATATATATATATCTATATCTATGTCCATATCTATATTCATGATTTGGAGTATCTGATTCATATCTATCTATTCATTCATCTATCTATCTATATTTTATCTACATTCGAGCATTCATATTCATCTATCTATGTCTATATCTATACAGTATATCATTTAACGCCGAAGTCAATTGAACCCACAGGTACCAAGGTTATAAACAAACAGAGCATGATTAATTCCAATAGAGACTCAACACTCAAACCTGACTTTTTGACTTACACAACTATGTTGTAGTAAAAATTTATCTTAATTTATGATGGTATGCACACAATTAATAATTAAGAGAAAATATCATTGGATATTAGCTTTTAACATCAGATGAGAAAGATGTCAAACACGGGATAAATAATTCCGCAGAAGGGCAGATTATTGGCCTCACCAGTATCACTTGTGTAACAATTGCAGTATCACCATCATCCCGCACTTAGAGGCTACAGTAGGCTTTTGTCAAAACCCCCAAAGTCCATAGTCTATATCTCACTATAATTATCACTATCACTGACTTCACTGCTGTGGTGGCGGTGAAGAACTCGTAATGTTTGATGACTGGGAATCTTAAGATTAAAGTTCAAGGCCTCAGATATGATGAAAAATTCCATATATATATATATATATATATATATATATATATAAGATATATATATATATATATATATATATATATATATATATATATATATATATATATATATATATATAAGGGCTATGTCATTGTTAGTTGCAATCACTTAACGCTAAGTTGGACAGAAATGAGGGTCCTGCTTATGAAACTGAAAGAAGTAGAACAAATAACATAAGGGATGTTAATTCCACAGAAACTGCCCACCCCCAACCTGCCTTGTATGTACATACCTATAGTAAAATATCTTAATTTATGATGGTAATATGCACACAATTAATACTTGCGAGAAATAGAGAAATACAGTCGCTAGTTAATGTCCATTCAAATACGGACTCACCTCCTCTCACACCACACTGCCTGCTCTTCCTCTCTGAGAAATTTTAAATAGAAAACCATCAAATTTTAATAAATAATACCTCAAACCCCAAAGCAGGATAGACATTGCTGGATTCTCAGGTCAGGGAATATTTGAATAAAATGTCATATGGTTTTAACAAAAAGATAATTATATACTAGTAGTAATTTACCAAAATTTGCAGGTTTAATGCAAAATATATGATGCTTATATTCAAAAATGATCACCAAATTATAAGAATCTATACAATGTAAATTATATTCTGAATCAGTGACTGAGTGAATGCAAGAGCTAAAACAAATATCTCTAGTTGAAGCAAAAAAAAATAATCTCAAGACACTATCTGGTCAATCAGCATTCTTAATTCAACTGCATGTCAGTCCCAACCTCCCCCACCCCCACCAATCCTTCAAGAGTTTTTAAACATTATATATTAATAATAGATATTATATTGTTGGATTCTTAAGACTGATGAAGATAAAAATGCCTAATGCAAAATATATGATGAGACCAAAATGATCATCAAATTATAAGAATTCCATAATGTAAATTATATTCAGACCGGTAATTTATTCTTTATGAGTTAAAATAAATATCTTCAGTTAATAAAAAAAAATATTCTTCACGGTAGTTAGATGGTCGTCGGTCCTCCCCCCACCCCCACCAACCAGTCTCAAGGAGAGGCGTTCAGAATTAGTTTTAATTTTGTAATAAATAATACCTCAAACCAGTTAGATATTGATAATTGACATTGCTGGATTCTCAGTGACGAATATTTGAATACAAAATGTCATATATTTTGCACAAAAGATAAATATATTACCTATAGCACTTTTTATCTAAAGTTTGTATGTCTAATGCAAAATATATGATGTTTATATTCAAATGATCACCAAATTATAAGAATTCCAGCAATGTAAATTATAATTCTGACCCAAGCACTTTGTATGAATTTTATGAGCTAAAACAGGTAAACAAAGCAGGTGGCTAGGGGCAAATCTAAAATAAAGGCCGAAGCTTGACACTCAACATGAGGGAAAAAAATCCGTATAAGTGAAAGTCTGGTTTGGCGTAAAAATGCGCGATAAAAACGCGGTTATGAAACCGTTAGGCGGTAATACTGTTATATATATATATATATATATATATATATATATATATATATATATATATATATATATATATATATATATATATATATATATATACACACACACACAGTGGTCCTTCGTTAACAATTGTTCGATGTAATTTCGTTACTGAATTAGCTCTATAAGGATTCTTTCAATTCGGTTAATCTAACAAAAACTTCAGATTAATCTAAATCCCAAGCAAACAAATACGCTTTGTTGTATAATTGTATTGATGTATTACTTCCTGCCATTGCAGTAATCTGTCTATGTTTACATTCATTTGTGAGTAAATATCGCAGTTGTATTTGAATATTTTTATTTATACCTAATTAAAAATATGTTGTAAGTAAGGGTACAATATTTTAAAATTTAGTTAATATATTGATAATATATGCAAGATAGGAACTAGTTTTGTGCACCATCAGCCACTCTGACTCCATCTGCCAAAGCCAGTTTAACTTTATATACAGTGAGGAAACATCGTTTGTCACTCCTTGAATACAAAATATTTTACGCTTATGTTACAATTATTGGTCATTCTGAAATTAAGCTAATATAAAATAATATATAGCAATGCAGCAGTTTAAAAAATAATCTTTAATTACACTAAACTTAAAAATTTATTGCGAATTACTGCATCAACATGGTCCCCAAAGGTGATTTCCCACCCCCACTTCCCCCCCCCCCCACCCCCCCCCCCTCTCCACCCCACTTCCTTCTCTTCTCCCTTCTCCTCCACCCCACTTCCTTCTCTTCTCCCTTCTCCTCCACCACACTTCCTTCTCTTCTCCCTTCTCCTCCACCACACTTCCTTCTCTTCTCCCTTCTCCTCCTCCCCCACTTCTAATTCCCATCATCATCATCAACCAGGAGCCTTCTACACATACACACCTCAAAGTAAGTGTACTTTACTGCATTTTGTTTATACTTTGTATGTACTTTTCTGTGAGCTGGAACCAATTACCCAATATCCCATTGAAACAATGGATTCGTTTAACGAATAGGAGCAGGATAGAACTCGTAGCAACTGATATAAGTTAGATAAGTTTAGGTTTAGGAGGGAGATAGGAAGGAACTGGTTCACAAATAGGGTGGTGGATGAGTGGAACAAGCTTAGCAACTTTGTAGTAAGTGCTGGAATGCTGGAAAGTCTTAAAAGGAGGCTAGATAGATTCATGGATGATAGAGAGTGGTAGTAACTCTCGACAAGAGCTGCCATGCACAGGCCAACCAGCCTATTGCAGACTCCTTATTTTCTTATGTTTAAAAAAAAAAAAAAAAAAAAAATTGCCCCACAAAAAACTCGGTTTTTAGAGCTTTTCGGAATTTCGGATAAAGGGTTGTCAACCTGTAATAACCAAATATAATAATTGCTGTCACTGGCCAGAATATTCAGCCTATGTATATTTTAACATGATTACCATTGTTGCATTAGGCTTTTGTACATTTCCTTTCTCCAGAAGAAGGGAACAACCTGTCACTCTTGGCTGTTGCGGCATCCCAAAAGCTGGAGGCTCAAGGTTATGCTGATACACCCATTAGTGAATCTCATGAGCTTACCCCTGTGTCTGGGCTACACCACACTCCCATCAAGAGGGAGCACACCACTGCGGTCAGAGTCAAATTCTTTGTTGTCCCTCAACTTTATTGACTTTGATTTGTATTGAAAGAGAGTTGTGTATAATAAACTTATTATCTTTTCCCATTTTACTACAAGCTGGCTCATAATTTAGAATAAACACAGCATTTCCTTTCACTAACTGTTAGTGCTGTCTCATTCCCTGAAGCACTTGGTACCATGCTTTCTTGTTACTGTATGTTGCTGCCTCTTACATGTCCATTTCCTTTACTTCTGATCATACTTTCCTTCTCTTTTCTTGGCCTTCCCTTCTCCTTCCTTGAACTATAAATTCTTTATACCAATCTTTCACTTTCCATATTCTCAACATATTGATACCCCTTAAGATAACCCAGGTCAGCAGAGTGTAAGTACTGGTTAATGGCAGCAGATAGTAACAAAACAGCACATCACAACAGGTGCACCCATGAGTGAATCTTTATTTATTTTTTTCATTAACTCACAAATCAGGTTCAACAAAGCCTTATTTATGCATGGATATATGATATGTGTTAAATAAATAGAGTTTAACACTCACCTGATAAGGTAGAGGAAATTCTCTGTAAAGTCTACCCAAAGTAGTGATGGCAGTATGCAGATTTAGAATTCTCCCAATTTGAAATGACACAATTAAAAATGGTAATTTATGATTTTTTTTTTTAACAAAATATGCTTAGAGGAAAAAATAAAGTAAGTTGAATTTTGACACACTGTACTGTACTGTACAGCATTTTTTTTACCATACAAGATATGCATTTTGATTGTTGGAATAGGAAAAACTCCCATTAATAGAATCCTCCCTATAACAGACATGTCTTGCGTGAATTAGTCCGGTATTCGAAGGGTTTCCTGTACTGTACTATATACCAATTATATGGTTTGTTTTGACAGTAAGATATAGGAGAAAGAATGAGTTTTCTTGATACTGTAACAGCACATGATCGCCAGTTCAAAAATCCCAAATAAAAATACATTCATTGAAAATTCCCACAGGAACAGATCCCGAGTTTCTGGAGAATTCCGTTCTTTTTTCCGTACACTTTTATCTTTTATTTGCTCTTCAGATACTCGGCATGCCCTCAGTTGGAAGCATCTCGGCCCCACCGGATTATGCCACGCCTTTGACCATAGAAACGTCGCCTGGTCCTCCGTCTACTCCCAGCACTGATACGGCCTCAGAGGCAGGAAGCGCTTTCAACTCTCCACTGGTTGGTATTTTATTGTACAAATGTTAGACTGCTTGTTATGTAATACAGTATTTGTTACTAAATTACTGAACTTTGATTTGTATATTGTGCTGTTCTAGATGTGTTGAGTGAGTGAATATTGATGGGTGGATATGTATTGGTGTATGTACTGATGGAGATAGGTACAATCAAGGGTACCGGTTATCCCCTGGGTTACAGAAGGGTTCCCTTCCTGAAGATCTTTCCGTAACGCGAAACCATTTTCCCATTGCGTGATGGATTGCGAGTGTTGAGAATTTAGCCATATGGATGATATACAGTTTTAAAGAGTAATAAAGGATAGCAGATTGTAAGAAGAATGGATAGTACTGTGTTTATATATAATTAACATGTACAGTAGAGAATGGTACAGTATTGCCCATTCTATAGACTGCAATTTTGAAGTTAGTATTTCCATTGTGAAATATTAAAAGAATTAGTAAATTAGTTAGTGACAACGAATACAGGTAGTTAATTTACATAGACATTATAGATACAGTACTCCCTCTTTATCGACGGATTTTTTATCGACGGTTTCGATTATCGACGGATTATTTAGCCGGATTTTTATTTTGGCACCAAACAGCTTCTCCCAGTCCTCTCCTTGAACAGGGCTAGAGGGTACGTGTTTTTCGAATCGTTTTCAGTTAAAAAATTATTACATCACACGTATATTTTACCTAAACTGCGCCTGAATGAATATATTCTCGGAAATAAATAGTAGTTTTGCTGAAACGTGATGTATTTCAATGTAAAATAGGATAAAATACATGACGGAAACAAAAGACTTTACCTAAGCTTCCGATGTTCTTGAGATGTTACTCGTTTTTTTAATAGTTTTCGGTTAAAATTCTGTTATATTACAATGATATTCTATTCATACTGTGCTTGATATAATACATTCACGGAAATGTAATATTTTTGCTAAAATGACGTACGTATTACAGTGGAAAGTGGGATCAAATCGTGACGAAAACAATGACTTGCGCTTTCTTTCGTTCAAAAGATGTTACCGTAATCACTTTTCGAATGGTTTAGTTAAAAAACTGTTGTATTGTATTACAATAATATCCTAATTGACTTGAATAAATATTACGATACCATATTTCTGAATATTTTCATTAAAATCCATCAAAATCATTTTCCTTGTCATCGTCTGCAGCACCAAACAGCTCCTCCCAGTCCTCTCCTTGAACAGGGCTAGAGGCTACGTGTTTTTCGAATCGTTTTCAGTTAAAAAATTATTACATCACACGTATATTTTACCTAAACTGCGCCTGAATGAATATATTCTCGGAAATAAATAGTAGTTTTGCTGAAACGTGATGTATTTCAATGTAAAATAGGATAAAATACATGTCGAAAACAAAAGACTTTACCTATGCTTCCGATGTTCTTGAGATGTTACTCGTTTTTTTAATAGTTTTCGGTTAAAATTCTGTTATATTACAATGATATTCTATTCATACTGTGCTTGATATAATACATTCACGGAAATGTAATATTTTTGTTGAAATGACGTACGTATTAAAGTGGAAAGTGGGATCAAATCGTGACGAAAACAATGACTCACTTTCTTTCGTTCAAAAGATGTTACCGTAATCACTTTTCGAATGGTTTAGTTAAAAAACTGTTGTATTACAATAATATTCCCTCCTAATTGACTTGAATAAATACTTGAATGGAAATATACAATATTTTTGTTGAAACTACCCGCGTTTCAGTGTAAAGTGTTGTAATAATAAATGGTAAACAATTTGCCTTGGGCAGCCGGATTTTTGGACTTTTACTGTACTGTACACTGTTTTGTTTACTGTAAGGACCGATGTTCACTTCAATAAATGAAATCGTAAGTTTGCTAGTATTTTTGTCCACTTATTATATTATTATTTATACACTATTATTTAAGGTTATGCGTAAAGGAAACGCATTAATGCTTAAAGGTACATTTATTCAACATATGCTAATAATAGTTAGAAAAATTACGTAACCATCACGGTATCGACGGTTTCTTTATCGACGGCCGTTTACAGAACGTAACCCCCGTCGATAAAGAGGGAGTACTGTATATGATTAAGTTACTGAGTTAGAAGTTTTGCAAGTTTTTGTTGGATAAAAATTGATAGGTTAAAGTACAGAAGAAATACTCATGTTACAAGTGGTTGTGTTAGTAGATATTTTCAAGTACTTTACAGCATTAGAAGTGGAAAGTTGTGTTGAGGTGACCGGTTGACTTGAGACCTTACAGGAGTCATTGATACGAGTATATAGTATGAGTTGGTCAGTACTGTACTGTATAACACTTCATATTTTTAAATTGTGTTTTATTAAATACTGTATAATGTTCTCTGCAGTAATACATAAAATAAATCTTAATATAAGGAGACATAAGTAAAATATATATTTTTGTACATATAAACAGGCAAGCAGTGGATCAATGCAGAGCAGTCCAACCACCAGTTGTGAATACCAGCATCTGGTTGTTGTCCGCCTGACTCCTGCTGCTCCTCCTGTTGCCCTGGTCGCTCCCTCACCCGTCACCACAGCTCTTCCTGTTACATCTACTACTAACCCAGGTTCAACTCCCACTAGTGCCCCATCAAGCTTTGCTGGTAAGTGCTTATAATACACAGTAATTTACACTTCTAATTAGAGTTTATTTAATGATAATTCAGAGACTACTACACTACGCTACGCTACACTGTACACTACAGTATTTTCAATATGAACCAACCTGATTTTAAGATACAACATGCTCTTAAAATTCGTCGAGGTTTTAGTCTCAAAATGGCTGCCAATAGCCAAATCCGCGAGTATCATTTGCTGACCCGTTGGGGGGTGGGGTTACATTTTTACTCGTGTGCAATTAAATGTATATTCCCTTTATGTGTTTGCCCTTAGGACAATTATTTCTTTTACCTGTATTGTATATATGTGTGTGTGTGTGTCACAAAACACACACAGTACAGTATAGTCTTGATTTACGCGGTCAATTGAACCCGAGGAGGTCCGCGTAAAACGAGAAACGCTTAAACGAAATAACAGAACATATGGGATTAATTGAAATAGAGACTGGGCCAACCCCCAAACTACACTTTTTCCAACACGATACCTATGTTGTAGTAAAAATAACATCTTAATTTTATGATGGTATGCATACACAATTAATATTTCAGAGAAATACAGTCGCTGGTTAATGTCCATTCAAATAATGGACTCAACTCCCACCCCCCCTCTTCCCACGCTCGCTGGGTCCCTCCCGACCAGAGAAATGTTTGGGGAAAAACAGTATATTTACATTTTTAGTAATAAATGATACCTCAGACTAAAGTTAGGATAATATAATTGACATTGCTGGATTCCTTGCAGGACAGGGAATATTTTGAATGTAAACGTCATATATTTTGCACAAAAGATAAAATTTTTGCTCAATTACATCTAAAATTTGTATGTCTAATGAAAATTTTAGGATGTTTATATTTAAATGATCACCATCTTGTAAGGATTCCAGCAATGTAAATTATATATTTTATGAGCTAAAAACATATATATCCTCAGTAAATAAACAAATTATACTTCACTCACGTAAATGATGAAATTTTCCGCGTAATTAAAACATTTCATTCTGGCAAGGTGCTGCATAAATGACCAAACTCGTAAACAAAATCCGCGTAAATCCAGACTATACTGTATTGTAATTTTTTAATTTTTTTCTGTATTAGACAAAATGGTTTTACTAGGGTAGTCTATAATATCCTGAATGATTTCTATGGCAAGTACGTATTTACGTGTTTATTTACACACCCAGACTTGAATTATATGTAGAGAACACAATTATTTTTTTAAATTTATGAGTTTATATTACAAAAAACTTACTCCATGTAAATATCAACACCATCTATGAAACATTTATCATTTCTCGCCTAAAATATTATGACAAATATGATAATCTTGGCAGCCATGGTACCATACCCAATTTTTTTCATAAGGTCTTATATTCAGTGTTCGTGAATTCACGATGCGGAAATCCGGGTTACGGAAATTCGCCCTTACGGAATTTTGAAATTATGACCCAAAAATTTGTGATATGGGAAGGAAACTTACCCTTGGGAATTCTGATAAAGTTTTAAATTTGTCAAGCATTAAAATCACTGTATGTATATTTGGGTGGTCCAAATTATAGGGTGAAAATTTGAAAGTTGTCTGAACCAAGCGAGCACATAGTGCCCTCGTTGCACTTCATGTACACTAGTGAAACTTTGTATAAAATTTGAAGAAAATTGTATGATGTTTGGGGGTCCTGCAAAATGTTTAGTTATTTTAGTCATAAAAATTCTAGCTCACCTCAGGGATGATTACAAGGAACTTATTGCCACACACCTTTTTGGGGGAAATTCCAGAGGGAGGTGTGAAGATCAGTGCACCTGGGGCCTTCCACCAAGCCAGATGGATGGCAAAGGCCATTTATGCTCTTAAGATCTTCCTCTTCAGAGAGCAGTTCATCCTCACTGCTCACAAAATGCGGGACCCCTGAATACTGAGATGAGGAACTGAAATTTTGCCTGAAGACATGTTTGGGGTAAAGGTATTAGGGCAACATGTGTCTAAATTAAAATTCCACCCAAATATATATAACAAATTTATTTTGTGTTGATTCTTGGTTACAGTGTCCACTACAGTATATACTGTAGTGTCTTATATGTAAATTCAGTACTGTAATGTGAAATGTACAGTTTAAAAGTAATTTAACCAAAACTTATATTGGGTGGCTGCTCTTTCATAAATTCCCACAAGCCTTAAGCAAAAAATTAACTTGATTTATGTTTTCCTGTTACTTTCAAAGTCATATTTTATTGGTAATGGTTAATGTAGTGTAGGAACCCATCAAAACAAGACTTTGCTCATAACGTTGTTTTAACACTGTGCTGTACTAGCTTTACTTAGCTCTAAGCTTGAGCTAAAGTCTCATGGAAAAGATATTGTGTCTACCTGTACTGTAAATTTATTTTTTGCCTGTCTGATTATTTACTAGGGGCAATAGATAATATACTGTACTCTTTTATAAAATAATGCTAAATAAAATTTTGTTTCTAGGATCATTTGACACCCCAAACCGTGGAGATCTCCCTACCACAGTTACAGAATCACTGCACACAGTTGCTAAGAGGCTGGAGTTTGAAGAGGGAAATTTCAATAAGTTTACCAGTGAGGAAGATCCCCACACACCACTGAGCTCTCGTGATGAGTCGCCACTGTTTGGTCAGTGTTACTCATTTCTCAATTTTGTATTGAAGAAAATATTAGTTTTTGCTTAATTTTATAACAACAGACATTGTCATTTCTTCAGGAGGGTCTTATATGCATTGATTATTGGGTCCCTCTAAGGTGTGTTCTATTAATTCCTCTTAAATGAAATACATACAGTAGCTACCTGGTATACATACACCACCGATTTTATGGGAACTGATGGTCCGGCACCTCCTTTAGTTCAGACAAAACTATGAGGGGGCGGGCACTTAACTTTCCTCCCAGCCTGGGGTGAAGGTAGTTTTAGGCTTAAAGTTTTTATCTTATAAAATGTAGCTGACTAGACTTAGTAGAATATAACTTGCATTGCTGGAATCCTTGTAAGATAGTGATTAATTTGAGTATAAACATCACATAGTTTGCACAAGAGATAATTTTTTTTAGTCTAGTGTACTTGTAGTACATTTGGAGTACAAAGTGTGTACAGTAATGTTGCTCAAAATTATGACTTTTTCACATTTAATTTGAGTTTCTAGAAGTCCATGGTGCTTTAGAGACACAGGAGGTGTATAATTAGTGGGTCAGAGGTGTACAGTATTGTTGAATAATTATTACCTGACTTCAGTTGGTCCGGCAAAACGGATAATCCGGCAAGGCTTTGGAACCAAGGGTGCCAGAAAATTGGTGATGTACCTGCAGTAGTTACTTGGTAATATTTAGTAAGAGTTGTGACATTATATGGTTTGATTTAAGATTTTAACCTTTAAGCCCAGGTTAGGGTGCTGGTGGCAATTACCCCCACTTGCAGGGTAAATTGAGAAAAATTAACTTTTCCAAAAATTATTTTAACCTTTTAAAATTATAAAAAAAAAAAAGTAACAAAAACTATATATTGACCCTCTAGAAACTTCTCTGGCCGTGCAGAGGGAGGGAGGAGGGGGAGGGAGATAAGGAGACAGTGTTGGTTTGACAGCTGACGCTCGTGGTCCCTCGGCACTTAGCAGCTATTTTTAGCTCGCCTTTGTGTCCGAGGTGGCCAGTTATGTGTATATTTACTAATCTCAATACTTATTTGCTATAAATAATTCATTTAGAATACATAAAATAATAATAATTCCACAAATAAATACATTTATAACATAATCACAGCATTATCTTACAGTAATACTACACTACAATACAACTACACTACTTTTAGCAATATTACTTTGATACAACATGATAAAATAGACAAACAATGAAAATGAAACAAACAAAAGTAGGTAATTATGTTCAGGAAGCTTCCCTGTGGCCGAGGTGTGGCGTGACAGGCAAATAGTCACACTGGAACCTGATGACCTGCGCTGGGCATTTAAACAGTGGCGGGAATAGGCGCTCGTTCTGGAATGTCACCCGGGGCCAAAGGGTTAACAGCCTCATCATCACTGAGCATGACACCTCCCTTGTCTCAAATCTTACCATTATATGATTCATCACAACATTGTCCAAACTTCCTCAGTGAAGCTCAGGCTTATGCTGAGAGCTAGGTTCAGCTTTACCTGATGAACAATTGACAACCATGTGCTCTCTTAGATGGAATATGACTGCCATCCTTGGTAAAATAGGTCTACTTAAATGTACAATGATTAAGTATTTTGGAGGAAATTACACTAGTTCTCCTTACAACATGTTGCATGATACTGTAGTTAGGTTACATAGGAGTGATCATGAAGAATTTGACAGGGGATGTTAAGTGCAAGGGTAACTCCACAGATATGGTGGGAATATAGAACTAAGAGTACAGTGTGTGCAAGTTTAGCCTGGATGTGTTACCTGCAGGGAATTTTTGATGAGCATATCCATATTTATAGTTGGTTGGTATTATTGTTTCTTTTTAAAATCTGTCATTTTTTTAAAATGCATTGAAAATTTGAGTTTAGTCATTTCTGATATTCTTTGCTTTTCAGAGGGCGACATCAAAGCAGATCCAATGTCATTAGACCTCTTGGACAGCTGTAATAACCAAGCCTTTAGTTCTGAAAGCTATGAATCAAGTGGATTGGGGTCAGAAATCAACATTAGGCAAGAGAGTAATGAAATGAAGGAGGACATAGACTATAATACAAAATGTAAGTATTAGATCAAGATGAGTTTGTTATTCAACATTCATTCTTGCTTACTGGTTACTTCAGCATGGTAGGCTGTAGAGTTACTTGAAATAGTTAGAGTACTTTTAGGACCAAGTAATAATTTTTTATAAGGTACAGTCACCAACAAGTCTCCATAAACCCTGAGATTCAGACTAGTGAACCCGAAGTAGCCGTGGAGTGAATAATGCATCAGCGTCTACTGCTTCTGGTTCATGAGTCTGAATCTCGGGGGTTTGTTGAGCAGCAGAAGAGAAGACAGGACACTTGTATTGTTTATATGTGTTTGTTATGTGTTTATATGTAGTGTTGGTGGGATACACTGGTATTTGGGGGAGGGGGGGCTATTTTTATATCTAGTTACATTTCTTTCAGTTTGTAGAACCTATCCATACTAACGTGTTTGGTGGTAGGCGTTGACTTTACACCTTGGTTGACCACTGATTAATTGTCTGGCTTGTGTGTTTAGGGAGGGATGGACCCAGCCAAGTTGTTGGGTAGGAATTTTGAGGCAGCCAGTCTGTGTGGCTTATAAGTGGTGTGGACTGTACGTATGGTGAAATTCTTAAGCTCATCTCTCAAAACACAAACGTCTTAGTTATAATCCAACATAATCTTGGTATTTCATTGATACTGATATTAATGATAAAAATATAGCTGCCCCGTTGTCATAATGCTGTTGAATTATCAGTGAGTCACCTGAGCATTATGTAGACCCTTGTACCTTGTGTTACCTTGATGTTCCTACTTTCCATCTTGTGTGGGTGCTTGTGGACAATAAAACTTCAACTTCATATTGGTATCTTGCGACCCTAGACCACCAATACTGCTTCATGGTCGTCTTCTAAGTAACAGAGAAAATGTTTTTATTCCTCTTAAGCTAAATATGATATTCTGTTAACAGCTATTGTCATTAACCGGTGAATAAAATTAATGGTATCTTAAGGTACAAACTTAATGTAAACATACCATATATTCACAGCTTATTTTAGTCTTAGTTTCTAAGGTTCTATTCACACTATAGGGGCGGTCACGGTCCAGTCAAGGGACGGTCTCGCTCCGGTCACGGATCGTCTCATGGGAAGATATGCGAATTCTCTTCATCAGAGTTGGCAATGATCGCAATTGCATTTGACAAGGAGGAAGAAGAAAGAAAAGAACAAAATTGGAAAAGGAAGGAATTTTGGGTTCATCCAATGTTGTAAGATAGGAAGAGTGAGGGGGAGTTACATACACTCTAGCCTCATTTGATTGATGATGAAAGTAAATTCTTTCAGTACTTTCATTTGAACATTGGCACTTTTGAGATGATTTTGTCAAAAATAGAAGAGGAATGACGTAAGGAAAACACAACCTTTAGAGAAGCCATCACTCCAAGACAAAAGCTGGCAGTATGTCATAGGTGAGATACAAATTTAATTGAATTATTGAATTTGGGTATAAGGCCAATCACTGAAACAGCAAGGTTGGCAGGTACGATAAAACACCGTACAGTAAGTCCTCGCTTGACGTTGGGTTTATGTTTCTGAAAACGCGACATTTTACGAAACAACGTTAAGCGGATCAATTTTCCCCATAAGAAATAGATAAAATATGGGTGTTACGTTCCCCAGCCTCCCTTTGACCCGTGAAATACATTACATATACAGAAAAGCATTGACATTTCTATAGAAAATAAGGCATACATATACAACTACTAAGTTTGTATTGATACTCACCGATGGGCGGAGGTGGTAGAGCGAGTGTGTGGTGGATAGTGAAGCAGAGGAGGAGGAGGAGGGTGGGAGCCGAGGAGGAGAGTGGTGAGTCACTGAGACTCTGCGCCTCCTCCTCCTCCTCCTCTGACGGGTTCCTCCGCCGCTGGTTGCTCCTCCTCGGCTGCCGACTGTTGTGAAGAAGCTCCTTCTGCCATCCCGCGACGAAAAAATTAATCCAGTGTTGACTGCTTGGTGCTACTCTCATTCTTCTCCTTATGGATCTCAGTGTAACAACCAAGACTTTCATCAATGCTGCGTTGAACCTTTCAGCTACATTCTCTGTTTGGGTCGTCATCTACAAGGATTTGCATAGCCTTGCTAGAACATGTTGAACGATTCTGCCAGCCTCTTGGTAGTTAGCGTTCGTTGAGGTTCTTCTTCTTCATCGTCGTCGTCTTCAACAGGACTGTGTTCTGTTAGTTGTTGCAGATCCTCATTGGTGAACTCTTCTGTATGGGATGCCAGGACTTGCTCAATATCCTCTGATTCCAGCTCATCAAAGCCTGCCTGTCTAGCCAAGCTGAGGATATCCCTATTCACTGCTGGGACTAAGTCCGTGATCCCGTAAAACTGTTGACGCACTCGGGCCACAATTTATGCCACACACCATTCAGGCAACTTTCTGAAACCTCTTCCTATGCCTTGCCAATGTTGTCAATTGCATGAAGAATGTTGAAGCCTCACCAATATTCTCGGATCGTAGGTTTATTTTCTCCGTCTGTAGCCTCAAGCAGCTGGGCCATGGTACGGTATAAATAATACACCTTGAATGTGGCGATGACGCCTTGGTTCATAGGCTGCATCAGTGCTGTTGTGTTGGGAAGCAGGAATACAACTTTTACACTGTCATGTAAGTCGTCGAGATTGGGAGGATGAGCTGGAGTATTGTCAACGATCAGAAGAATTTTGAAGTCTAGGTTCTCCTTGGCACAATATTCCTTCACTGCAGGGACAGTATACACGTTTACCCACTGGCTAAATATGGCGCCGGTTATCCATGCCTTCTTATTTGCCTTGTAGATCACAGGAAGGTGATCCTTAGAGTAACCTTTCAAGGCCCGTGGGTTGGCAGTGTGAAAAATCAGCATTGGCTTCAGCTTGAAATCACCGGCAGCGTTTGCGCCAAGCAGCAGCGTCAAGCGGTCTATTGCCGCTTTAAAACCTGCCGCTCTTTTCTCCTCCTTGGAGATATACTGTAGGTCCTCTCAGGCATTGAAGACTTGCTTCGATGAGTAGCCTCCTTCCTAGATAATCCGTTTGAATTCTGGCGGGAATGTTTTGGCAACAACTGTATCAGAACTGGCAGCTTCACCAGTCATCTTAATATTGTGGAAGTTATACCGACGCTTAAATCGTTGAAACCAACCTCGGCTGGCCGTAAAGGTCTCTTCCTTCGATCCTTCACCCTCTTCTGCCTTTAAGTCGTCAAATAAGGATCTGGCCTTATGCTGGATAACCATAAGGCTCACAGGCGCAGTGCGTTGATTCTGGTCCTCCATCCATATTGCAGCATCTTTTTCACCTTCTCTATCACAGTGCTTCTAGTACGAGTCATCTTAGTTGCACTCAGAGAAGAACCACTTCCAGCACTAACCTTAATCTTGTCAGCGTTAGTCCGGATAGTACGCACCGTTGTGGGGGTTAGACCAAGCACAGCGGCTATGTCCACAGCACGTTCCCCTTTTTCAAATCGGGTTAATACATCCAATTTTGTAACCAGGGTAATGGTCTTACGTTGCCTCTTCACTTCACTAGCATCAGTAGCACTTGATGGGTGCTTGGAAGCCATTTTGAATGGTTATAGTACAGTTTTAGAGCAAAAGCACTTCAACACACACAAATGATGTGAAGTCATAACAGAGACTGGCTCGGCGTCGCTTGGGGACGTTGTTATGTTCCGTGAGTGAGGGCCGCGGGCCGAGCCGAGAGAGCGTAGCGAGGCCAGACAAGAGCGGGTGATGCACCGTAGAAAGTAGTCCGTACGCAAAACGACGTAGTATTGGATCACCGGGACGTTAAACGAATTTTTGGTCTCTAAAGTTCAGCGACGTAGTACCGAAACAACGTTAAGCGGGACGACGTTAAGAGAGGACTTACTGTATACGGGTTTGTCTTTGATTTACCCAACATTTTTACATGTTTGTAATATTTCTTCAGGGAAAAAATATTATTGACAGTGCTGATATTGCCAATGTGGAATGCTGACTGCTTATTTCCTCCCAGCTTCTTCGTTTTGCCATATTATCACTATATCGTGGAGAACTCAAGTCATACAACTCAGCCATAATTTTCACTAATTCAATTAACAATTCATCTGAATAAAAGCAAAGAAATCGTTTGTGTATTACTAATTTGTAAAGGCTATATTTTGTCTAATATGTACTAAATGCAAGTCTTTATTGTTTTCTTTATACAAACCTACCTTTCCCATAATCCCACTTGCATGATTTCCTCTTCTTTGGATCCATGTTTCACAAAACTGAACCAAAGAATACACGACCAAACTCAGTGACGGTTAAAGCAAGACTGGAGCGAGCACGTCTTCAATCCACACTGGCGGTCTGGCATGGGAAGGGACGCTCACGGTACAGTCAAAATATCTTTCAACGGATCGTCACTTGAGCGTGAGCTAACCTTGACTTGACCGTGACAGCAAGTGTGGACGCCGTCATTAGCATGCATGTAATGATATTTGACTCGACCGTAAATGGAGCATGACTGGACCATGACCGTCCCTATAGTGTGAATAGAGCCTAAATGTTTTCTTCCATTTCCAATATTTTTCAACTAGCATCTCTTTTTGAGGTTTACAACAATCCTCCTACCATGTAACACAGATATACAATGATGTTTTTTCATCATTAAAGTAATACATTACACATGAATGCTTAATGTCATTCTAAATATTATTTGCAGTTATAATATTTGATACTTTTATCACAGAGGACTGTACAAGAAAGGATTATCTATACCCTGTACTGTAGTTGGATACCATCCTATCTGATATGTCAGTGCCTCTGTAGTTATTGCACCAGACCACAGGGTCTAGATACCCTTTTTGCTGACTGTACATATGGAATGTGTTAAACAGTAATTTGCTGTACTTCTCTCCTTTCTTTACTAGATAAAAGTGAGTGGGATTCAGAATATGGACAATCCTTAGAAGATGGAAAATTTGCACCCACAGACCTCCTTACACTCATCAATGTTCTAGGAACAGAAATAACTACATGTGAAAACCTGCTCAAGGATGAACTTGATAAACGGAAACGTTACAAGGTAATAATTGTTTTACATATGAATATAATGTACAGTATAGATGTACTGTTATGCATATGACCTAGCTTATTTTGGCAAGTGACAGGTGAGGTATTTCATTGTGATAGGACTTCATACCTAATTATCCACTAGAGGTTAACCCTTGAAGTGTGGCTGGTAAATGTAGGGATTCACAGTATTGAGCAGCACTGAGTGCTTGACATTATAAGTCAGGGAGGAGTACTCCTTACTTCCATGATATTTATTTAAGGGGGAGGGGGCTGGGTTATGTACCCACCAGTCAAAGGATTGTATAAACTTTTTTGCTTCTAGTCATAGATAGAAATACAGAACATAATTATCATTTGGCTCCTGTACTGACAAGCTGTTAATGATGTGATTTTCACCAGATTGATGATAGCAGGAGAACTCATAATTATGATCAGTTCATCATCACATTCCTGGCTATGCTGGCAGAGCAAGGAAAAATGGGAGACCTCGTGAAACAGCAACTACAACCACCAAGAAAGAGACCAGCCCCGGCACCTACTACTCCTCGAGGGTCCAAGTTAGTGTTCTTTTCTTACAAACTAATCCAGGTACAGGTATCTATTATGAACTTCTTATATGAAAGTTTCCCGCTTATCTGAATTTGGGTCGAGACACTTTCAAATCATTTCTGATTAATCTCCCTTGTGAGCCTAGACTGCTCTCTCCAAAGGTAATATACAAAAATTATACAGTATTTTAGTACACTGTCCCTCGCTTTATCGCATTCTCCATCTGAATTGCGTTTATTAACGACCCTATTTATATACAATCCATTTTATCTGGGAAAAGATTCCCTATTATGATGATATATGTTTTAAAGTTAAACAATTGATTTATTAACACCAAACTTCTATATAAATGATGTGTGAATGTGACGTCACATTGAAGGAAGGAGGGTTGGGGATGGAGGGAGGGAAGGCTCCTCAGTCATCAGGCAGCTAAAGGCCACAGGCTCCACCACATGTTCACCTCACTTTCCACCCACCCATGTTCTTTGTTTTTTTTTCTTATTTTATAGTTTTCTATTACAGTCAACCCTCACTTTACGCGGTTAATGTAACCCGCAGGGTCCCGCGGAAAGTGAATAACATAACATATGGGATTAATTGAAATAGAGTCCGGGCCGACCCCCAAACTCCACTTTTTGACGACACACAACTTTGTTGTAGTAAAAAATTTATCTTAACTTTATGATGGTATGAAAAAACAAGTAATATAGAAGAGGTTAGGTTAGGAAAAATAAAGGTTAACATAGGAAAAATAAAGGTTAAGTTAGGAAAACTAAAAGTTATGTGGAACACTTACGTTAGTAGAAGAGATGGGTCGGCATACGGGGATGGAGGCTGGTTCCGAGGCAGAGGGCAGATTACTAGCCCTCAGGTGAATCACCATCGCTGTCACTTACAGTTGTCAGGGCTTCCCTGACAAATCCCTCAGTCATCTTCACTGTCACTATCACTGGCTTGGGCTGGCTGCGGTGGGTTGCGGGCGAAGAAATCTGTTATGCTTTGCTGACGGCTGGTGTTGATGTTGTCGTGATACACCTTGATGTAGGGCTCTATAGTCTGCAACAGCTGGATAGTGAAGATTTCATACCTGTTTGCGTCATGGTCGTCGGAAAGGAGGAGCTTGGCTTTCTCGATACACTCGATGGCACCCCTAACATTACTATGGGATAAGTGTTGTTCTTCTTGGGATGACGCACCACCTGCCTCTTCACTGACGTCGTCATCATCATCATCATCATCATCATCTACCATCTCGTCGGTAGTCACTTCAGGATCCCTTATCACCTCCACGATGTCGTCGTTGGTGGTCTCGGAGAAGCCTGGAACTGTAACAGTCTGCGCAGCTTCTCTGGCAAGGTCCACTGCCACTGCAACAGTCTGAACCTCACCAGTCACAGATTGACTCCTCCTCTCACCTGGTATTCCATGCAACACGTCTCCATGCGTGACGAATTGTAGCAATAGACAGCTGATCCCATGACTCCACCAAGAAGTCCACAGCTTTCTTAATGTTAAATACTCTCCAGAATTATTTGAACAGTATTTTTTGCTGTGCCAACTGTTGATCCTCATCTTCTTCGCTCTTGCTATCGGTGGTGGTGTCACTCAGGTTGCGCAACTCTTCCCTGGTGTTGGTGTAGTCGTTCAGGAGTTTGAATTTTTTCGTAGAGAATGCAGCTTTTACATTACAGATTAACTCTTGGTCCATGGGCTGTAATATAGACGTAGTGTTGGGAGGAAGGAAGACCACTTTTACGTTGGGGTGACGATCTAACAGTAGGGGCGAGTGTCCTGGTGCGTTATCGAGTCCCTGAGCGAGTACACAAAAAGAAAACGGAGGACTAAGACATCCTGAAGTGGATAGAGAACGGACATCACTAGTGGGGGACTCAAACGTTTCTCATGTATATATATACTGTAAATTGTAAAAATTTAAATAAGAGAAAAACTAAATACGTAGCGTTTAAAGTGTACTGTACAGTGTTGTGGCTTGGCGCGGGTTTATGCAGTGTTTACAGTTCACGTTCGACATCACATGTTCAATTGATTTATGTGTTTTGTTTGTGAACAATTGCAGAAATAATTAATGTAATATTTATGTATACAGTATACCTGTACATATGTAAATTGTAAAATTTTAAATAAGAGAAAAACAAAATACATAGCGTTTTCGACCCGCGCGCTCTGTTTACTCCACACCTTCAGTTTGAAGCACATGTGAAGTTTTTAAGCGTCCTCAGTGAATTCTGATTACTGTTTCTCCAATTTTGTGACTATGGAAAAGAAGAATATCTCTGGGAAGTGTTCTGGTGATCGCATTTCCGGTGGCTGATCGTAAAAGAAAGGCTATAACACTTGAAGAAAAGCTTGATGTTTCATGACTCCTCAACATCAACCTTCTCCCCCATCAAGTTATATTCATATTTTTTCCAGGTAAAGTGTAACATTTACTGTATGATTTCATTATTAGATATGAATGTAACATTTATTTAGACTGTGCTATCCTTTGTGTTAGGCTAACTACGAATTTTTTTTTCGATTTGGAGTAATCTGCACCTAACCCAATTTTCTCCATAAGCCCTGTTATTTCTATTACGCGAATTTCTATAACACGATGTTTTACAAGAACACAACTATCGCGTTATAGCAGAACTACCTGTACTTAATTTTATGCAGCATGAAGGCAGTTATATGTATCACAGTGTAGACATGGCACAGAATCTTATTTGGGTTTTATATGTGAGGTAGTAGGGTCAGTTTTAAAAGATATGTTGCTGTCAGTGTATCTTTAATATCAGATATTTCAAGTATGGTTTTATTTCTTTACAGAGCTTCTCTAAAGAAGACAGAGTCCAAGACATCTCCCAACGCAGCTTCCAAAAAACGTGGCAGAAAGAAAAAAGCCAAGGGCAAAAGGAAAAGATGAAAAGAACTGAAGAGGGCATATCAGTTCAGTACACCAAGGACAAAAACAATTTTTTTTTACAAAAGCACCTTTATGTAACATAATCCTTAATATGAGAAGTAGGCAAAGCTTATAACTATAAATTATATCCAAAATTGTAAACAAAACATTAACATTTATAATTCTGTATTAATAATACAAATCACTCTTTAATTCTGTAATGATTCACCAACTTGTTTGTGGAAACTTCATTAACTACAAAAGAAAAGTTATTATTGCCACATTATATGCAGATCACAGCAGAAGCAGTGTTGGTAATGGTTCTCTAAAGACCACTGAACATTAAGCACCACTATCCTCTATCAGTTTTGTATTGAACATGTGCAATTTTTTTTTTAAACAATCAAATCTGACCAAATCAATAAAATCATAAGCACTTGCAGTGCCTCAACAATATCCCATTAGTTTATGCACTAAATAGAAAACATAGGCAATTTAGTCATAACCAAGTTGCTTCAATCATACATGTATGTATAAAATCACAGGGCTGGAATTACAGACTTGACTGGAAAATATAAATTTTCATTTATAAATCATTGTTAATTATGATTGGAAGATAACCTTAATGTACAAACGAAAATTAAGTAATACAGGTTATAATACATTTTATTCACACTTCAAGAATGCTTATTAAAACTCAAAATTTAAGACAGTTCTGTACTACCAGAGACAAATGAAATTCTGATAACTATTGTCGTTTCATCCACGAAATATAAAAGTGTCAAACTACTTTAGGAATACAAAAACATTTTGTAACCCATATGATTGTGTTTCACTCCTTGAGATTACTGATGTGTATAAAATGCACAGAAATTTATTTCGTGGTTTATTAAATAGTACAAAAAAATTCCAGTCCAAGTCCACACTGTCCCTTACAAACTATAAAGCTAAACATACAGATTGCTTCAATAATGAAGAAACCCAAGATCTGTTAATGTATAAATTCTAGTTCAATATTATTAATCTAACTTTTACTGTCACCTTGAATTATAAATATTTCAGTTACAGTAAATTACTTAGCATTATATTCTCTAAACAATCAACTTCATTGGTGATGAACATGTATGCCTAAATTGCAAAAAAAATAATATCAGCTCTTTACGGAAAATAATTTGCCAGTCTTTATAATAGCACATCTGTGTACCTTAAATATTTTAAAATATATTTCAGTGTGTTAAGGCTACACTATACTGAACACATAACACAATTGTAGATCTTAAAGTTATGCCAAATGTATAAAAAAAAGCTTTTAGTCCAGAATAGCAACAACTCTACTCTTATCACTACTTGTGAAACAACACCAGCCAATACTGATAATCTTGTTAAATAATTGGTATATGCGCACTACTCAACAGTGACAAAATGCATATAAAAAATATATTGTATAGGTGAATTCCAATCAAGGAATAGAAATACAGGTAATCCTAAATCTGACATGTGATAGGTTATCTCTACATTACACTACTAAAAACTCCCAATAATTAGCTCTCACAACCAATAACTGTAATCTATAATCCCTAACAGTTATTACTTACAATTTTATTCAGCCGTCTTCTGATGGCAAACTAATATCCGATTAATTTTTTCACAGCTACAGTGAAAGTGGGTTTCATAGGCCTGATGGCCTGTAAGGGGCAGTGCAGAAACAGCTTGCTGTATACCAAGCCTCCACACACAAGGCTTATATGGTTAGCACTGAACACAACTGCCTTTATGTAGTTAACTGAAATTAGGAACCTATTCATGACTGGGTGGACTGAAGGTTTTCTGGGTGGAACCCAGTAACCCTAGGACAGAAAGCGAGTAATGTATTCACTTGAACAGTTGCGGAAATGTGTTCCTGCGCACCGTGGTAACCTGTCTCCAAATCGCCAGCCTATATGACCTATAGCAAACCTATCCACCAATCACATCTGTCGTTACAAGACTTCATTCATAAATAGTGATACTACTACTGCGACGGTGCCGTTTGGAGACACGGGTTACCACGGGGGAGGGGACACATTTCCACAACTGTACACTGTACCCCCACAGCTTCATAAGTCTCACATCATTTGTGTTCTGTGCTGTACTGTACTCATGTTGCTGCTACTTTTATGTATAATCATTTTCTCCTTTGAGGCAAAAGTTGGGGGGAAAAGATGCTCATCATCAGCTAAGAGGTTTTTGGTATGAGAAAAGGCTTACTTTTATACACATGAACTCAAAAGTTAACTTTATCTCCTTTAATGTGTATTTTAGCCCTTATCTACTCGCATTCTTAGTGATGTCACGACATCTGTACTGGTGAAAAACATGTGATGTAAACTGTCAGAATATTTAACAAAGTAGAACACATTACCTGTATACCACTAAGCATTAATCCTAAGATAAGAATTTTTCTTGATACAATCAGATCCAAAACTTTGTTAAAGTGGGAGGATAATGCATGCAGATGTTAAGGTAACATTGCACCAAGAAGACTTAGTCCTAATTTGACTCGAGTTAGCAGTAATGAGCCCATCACAGATAACACCCTGAAAATGCTGCCAAACCACAGAAAGGGGTCTAAGTCTCAGGAACTTAGACTTTGAAAAGATGCACCAAATACAATTCTTTCAACTATATACAACTCCTGCCCATAACAACTAAAGTATTGGAAGCACACACCCATAACAAATTCATCACTTTGTTGCTCTGCCTTCAAGAAATAATACGTACTTTAAATCGGATATAACAAATAAATTGATTTGACAGTACCTTAACCATCATCAAAAGGAACAGATAAAAAGGGTTTGTAACACTTTTTGTTGTACACAATTAAATATATCTTAAGTTGAAATACTGTACATGAACAATAAATGAAAATATATCTATAAAATTTTACTGGTGGCATCACTCATGAGAGGAGTTAAATCCATATTATTTCAAATACTAAGGAGATGCGAGTCATGTATGATTGAGCTGCAGTCCATGTGTAACTTGCTGATCATGAAAGTGCTACCTAATGATTTATGGAGACTAAAATAAAAAACTACAAAGAAAAAAAATGAGAATGAGCTGTTTATATATGAATCATTAAGTGGACAAAAACCAAGAACATTATTATTAGTTAGTCTGAGGTCGAAATACTTTATAGTTAGTGAAAATAAATGCAAAACTTAAGAAAATACGAGGTAAAACATTTAAAAATATCAATAGCAAAAATTTTGAAAAAGGAAGAAAGTATTTACTCTTTAAATGCTGGAATTAAAAGAATGATTACCTAACAAGTTTTAGAAATATTTTTTTTTAATATGGCAGATACAGTACCTGTATATTCTCAATGTAAAGTTTGTATTTTTACCCATAAACAGCGTGTTAATTGGTTGTGGCAAGTAGAAGCATTTGTCATTCCATAAACTGTTTTTCTTTGGGCTGAAGCATGCTCAAAGTAATTATTAATCAGGTCCGAGATTCTATTTTTTCCCGGTTCTCTATTTTTCACATATTTCATTCCTGCTCCCCTTGTCACACATTCCTCTTGGTTTACATCTGCCAAAGCTACAATACCTACATTATTTGTAATAGATTTTTTTTATTTCTGACAGAAGGCAATGAATTATTTGTGAACTTATTTGATGGCCAAACCAAACCAGCATACATAATTTTCCCACAATGTTTCATAAACAACTACATCACTATATAGTACATGGAGTTTTGATAGTTGTCAGTTACACCATAATTAGGTGCAATACAGAGCTGCTGGTCAAAAAAAAAAAAGCAGCACACAGAGGACAGGAAGGAACATAGAGTAATGCCAATTAGACACAAATGCTATAGCAGTGTTGGATAATAGACGAGCTTTAAAGCTTTTATTTCTTGATTAAAATAATACTTTAGATGGTATTAAGTATTATTGGGGTACCAGAACATGTTTTTCCTTAAAAGAAGTTAAATTTTGTTGGAGAATACAATTTACTTAAGAAGATCCTAAAAATGAACCTAACTCCCTATTAAGGATCTGCTGTAGACGATGTTTTAATGTGTATCAGTGGTCTATGACTGAAGAAAACAATATGACAAGGGGTGAGAAATACCTATAAACTCCCTCTCAAGAAAATAGCAAAACAGAGAGCACTAAACTATTCTTCCAAGTAACATCATCATTCACTTATGTGGTAAAATTTATAAATGCCAGCAATTATACTTTGATAATATATTACTAAGATCTCATTAATGTACTATAATTGTAAAGTAATGCATTATGATTTGATTATGTATGACATGGAACATTAAATATTTGGTTATACTGATAGAATTAGTGGGACTGCAAGTACAGTATGGTCTCATTCTATTGTAAATACTGTACAGTACAGTACTTCTCATGCTAAGTGTCAAGTGACTAAGACCTCACACTACCAAAGGTTTGGTTGACTCACCATTGCAGGTGCTACCCTTGGGGGAAATATTTGATGTTTTAAGAACATGAGCCTCAAATAACATTCCAAGACCTAAGATGTACTTAATATATTTAAGAGCACTTTAAACTGATACAGAAATATGTCAAGTAAATGATGAACTGACAGGTTCATGATCACCTCATACAACAACATAACATACTAACAACAGTACAAAGGTTAAATAATTGATAAATGTTTCAAGGTCTTTAACAACTTTAAAAAAAAAGTTAATTGGACCAATTAACTTTTTATTTTATCAATCAAGACAAATTGCAGAAAAGTCTTCAAATCAAAGGGAACAAATTTTCAATATATAACAAAATTGTTTGGTAGTCAGTAATAAATAACCAAGAAGATTGTTAAATAAATAACTATTAACACTACAGTACAATTTATTAAATCTTTATCTTCATATTACTAATCACTTTGAACAAAACACCAAAACAATTTTTGTTCAAAAGGCTTAGTTAGATATTTTATACTGACAATTCTCTTTCTCAATATCTGTACAATACTCTTTATCAACTCCAAAAATATTCAATTACACAAAAAATTTAAAAAGTATAAGGGGAAATTAATTTGATTTACTGATATACAATACTGTATTTAAATTGTTAATATGGATTTCAATCAAGTATACAGTACAAGTACAGAATAAGTAACCAAGCTGAAATGATTTGTTCAGCATTGTAGCCATTTCTTCTTGATACTTTACTGCAACTTACAACATTGGTATTTCCAAAAAGACTTAATAATTTTATTAACTTGTCTTTTGTTGACTATATATAAACAGTACATCCCAAGTCTAGACAGAAAGTTTAGGACAAAGCTGCAAGACTTATGTATTTATATGAAATCAGACATTATTAAGAAAAAATCAAAGGGTAACTTTTATTTAAGATATTATACATAATTCACAGTAGCATTTATTGTGTATGACGTTACATCGGCATCAGCTTTTTTTTGTATGTCTAGTGACTTACTTTTATCACTGTAATGTGCCTACAGACCTGACAGCTGTTACCACCACAAGTTAAGTGCATTCTATAATACATACTGTACTGTACTACCATTTTTATATTAGTCACTGCATATTTATGATGTGTTTATTGTGTTTCTCTTTCATCATGGCATTACTTATGGTTCAAATAACACCAAGAATGTTAATTTTCTTATCAACCTACAAATTCTTTATGCAGTCCTAATCTACTTTGGACGACAAGTTTGTGGTCTTGGTGTGTACATCAAATCACTTAGAAATTTATAAAATAACATTAGCAACAAATTTGTTTGTTCTACAAACTCATGGTTTATATAAACAGACATAAACAGCAAATAATATCAAATGAATATTGACTTTTAAATTCTTTTTATTTTATAAATAATGTATTTGAAAGATCACAGGTTACTTCAAAATACCTCTATTATTAGAAGCACTATTCAATCACAACTTTATTGAACGTTTTCAATTAACACATTAATTCTGAATTTATTGCCTTAGCTTCCTAACTCATTTGGGTTCGTTTTATTTCACTTATCACTGATGTCAATGTGAACGAATAGAGCTGCAGGTGCTAGGGACTTGCCTCCCATTTCAGTAAAGTGGACAAATCGATAACCTGCAAGAATGAATAGAATGTAATCAATATTTAAATTCATATGACTTTATTTGGTGGTAAAAAAAAGTTAAATAATAAAAGGTTCCCAACCAAAGCAAATAAAACATCTGAGAAAAAGACAGAGAACACTTACCTGTTGAGATTGATCTAAAGGGAATGCAGCATAGGCCAAGAACAGGATCACGGGCCAGGCTCTCATCTCTCAACGAAAAGTATACCAAGGACACCTGGGGCACCTTGATGCTCAGTTCTAAGGTTTCATTCCACACTGGGTTAAAGCCTGAAAAAGGTACAATAATATTAGGGCGATAATATTAGTAGTCCTGTCCTGTATGTCATCTAATCTAAGGACAACATAGATATAGAACCAATAATATAAAATAACTAGTGGTATATTGTGATGTGAGAGGGTAGTGAGGAGGGTCAGGGGAGGCAGGAGGGGTGTGAGATCAGGGGGCAGGAGGTCAGGAGGCAGGAGGTGAGTGAGGAGGTCAGGAGGTCAGGGGAGGCAGGAGGAGGTAGTGAGGAGGGTCAGAGGCAGGAGGGTAGTGAGGAGGAGGTCAGGGAGGCAGGAGGGGTAGTGAGGAGGTCAGGGGAGGCAGGAGGGTAGTGAGGGAGGGTCAGGAGGCAGGAGGGTAGTGAGGAGGGTCAGGAGGCAGGAGGGTAGTGAGGAGGGTCAGGAGGCGGGAGGTAGTGAGGTCAGGAGGCAGGAGGTCAGGGGGAGGCAGGAGTGAGGGTCAGGGGAGGCAGGAGGGTAGTGGGAGGTCAGGGGGCAGGGGGTAGTGAGGAGGGTCAGGAGGCAGGAGGGTAGTGGGGAGGTCAGGGGAGGCAGGAGGGGTAGTGAGGAGGAGGAGGTCAGGAGGCAGGAGGTGAGTGAGGAGGTCAGGGAGGCAGGAGGGGTAGTGTGAGGAGGAGGTCAGGAGGCAGGAGGGTGGTGAGGAGCCAGAGGAGGCAGGAGGAGGAGGGTCAGGGGAGGCGGGGAGGGTAGTGAGGAGGAGGTCAGGGGGCAGGAGGGTAGTGAGAGGAGGTCAGGGGAGGCAGGAGGGTAGTGAGGTCAGGAGGCAGGAGGGTAGTGAGGAGGTCAGGAGGCAGGAGGGTAGTGAGGAGGTCAGGGGAGGCAGAGGTGGTGAGGAGGTCAGGAGCAGGAGGGTAGTGAGGAGGTCAGGAGGCAGGAGGTAGTGAGGAGGGTCAGGGGCAGGGGAGGGTGGTGAGGTCAGGGAGCAGGAGGTAGTGTGAGGAGGTCAGAGCAGGAGGGTAGTGAGGAGGTCAGGAGGCAGGAGGGTGAGTGAGGAGGTCAGGAGGTGGTGAGGTCAGGAGGTGGTGAGGTCAGGAGGTAGTGAGGAGGTCAGGAGGGTGGTGAGGGAGGTCAGGGGAGGCAGGAGGGTGGTGAGGGAGGTCAGGAGGCAGGAGGTAGTGAGGAGGGTCAGGAGGCAGGAGGAGGTCAGGGCAGGAGGAGGAGGTCAGGAGGCAGGAGGTAGTGAGGAGGAGGTCAGGGGAGGCAGGAGGAGTAGTGAGGAGGATCAGGGAGGCAGGAGGTGTAGTGAGAAGGGTCCAGGGAGGCAGGAGGGTAGTGAGGAGGGTCAGGGGAGCAGGAGGTAGTGAGGAGGTCAGGAGGCAGGAGGGTAGGAGGTCAGGAGGCAGGAGTAGTGAGGAGGTCAGGGAGGCAGGAGGGTAGTGAGGAGGTCAGGAGGGGAGTGTGAGGAGGAGGGTCAGGGGAGGCAGGAGGAGGTAGTGAGGGTCCAGAGGCAGGAGGTAGTGAGGAGGTCGGGGAGGCAGGAGTGGTGAGGAGGTCAGGAGGCAGGAGGAGGTAGTGAGGTCAGGGAGGCAGGAGGAGTAGTGAGGTCAGGAGGCAGGAGGTCAGAGGCAGGAGGTCAGAGTGGGAGGAGGGTCAGGGGGGAGGAGGGAGGTGAGGAGGGTCAGGAGGCAGAGGGTAGTGAGGAGGGTCAGGAGGAGCAGGAGGGTAGTGAGGAGAGGTCAGGAGGCAGGAGGGTCAGGGGGGAGGCAGGAGGAGGTCAGGGAGGCAGGAGGGTGAGTGAGTCAGGGGGAGCAGGAGGAGGTGAGAGAGGGAGGCAGGAGGTAGTGAGGGTCCAGGGAGGCAGGAGGGTAGTGAGGAGGTCAGGAGGCAGGAGGAGGTGAGGAGGTCAGGAGGCAGGAGGTGGTGAAGGAGGAGGAGGTCAGGGAGGCAGGAGGAGGAGGAGGAGGAGGTCAGGAGGCAGGAGGGTGTGAGTGAGGAGGTCAGGAGACGAGGAGGGTAGTGAGGAGGTCAGGGGAGGCAGGAGGGTAGTGAGGAGGTCAGGGGAGGCAGGAGGGTGGTGAAGAGGTCAGGGGCAGGAGGTAGTGGAAGGGTCAGGGGAGGCAGGGTAGTGAGGAGGTCAGGGAACAGGGGAGGTGGTGAGGAGGTCAGGGGAGGCAGGAGGAGGTTAGGAAGCGGGAGGTAGTGAGGAGGAGGTCAGGGAGGCTGGAGGTCAGGAGGCTGGAGGTCAGGAGGCAGGAGGTCAGAGCAGGAGGGTCAGGGGGGCAGGAGGTCAGAGAGGAGGTCAGGGGGAGGCAGGAGGAGGTCAGGGGAGGCAGGAGGTCAGGAGGCAGGGAGGTAGTGAGGAGGTCAGGAGGCAGGAGGTGGTGAGGTCAGGAGGCAGGAGGTAGTGAGGAGGCAGGAGGGTAGTGAGGAGGGTCAGGGGAGGCCCCAGGATTGATGAAACACATTACTTTCTTAGTTTTCCTTACCACTACCAAGAGACAATTCACACCAGGCATTTCTTACCATTGTTTTTCACAACTTTTGAGCGCTGCTTCTGTTTGTCTAGAGGATGACCTCTTACTTTGACTTGCACGTAAGGATCAACAATGTCACCCTTCTTAACTGAGTTAGGCAGGTGCTGCCCACTCAACACTGTCACTCGCACTATTTTCGTGTACCTGCAAAAATTTTATAGTACTGTACAGTGCTTCAAACAACAGACAAATATACCATACTATTATTTTTGTAGCGCCCTTCAGCTAATGTATTTGAACTTTAATATACAAATTGCAGAAATTCTACATTCTTCAAACACCAAATAATGTAATATACTGTACAATTAAGCAATCATGTTTTCAATTGCAGTATTCTGGAAGTTACAAGTCCATAAAATATAACCAAAGATGCCTCTATTTACACAGCTTACCTGTCTGAAAGTTCCGTTGGACTATAGGGTTCTTTTTTAAGAAGAATATCTGGTTTCAGAACATAGCCACATTTGCCATTAGTAGAAAAGACTGCATCATTGTAAAAGTTGGCCTTATCTTCTGTTTGCATATTCAATGCCACTATGGAAAAAATAAATATTAAAAGATTTTAAATATATTCTTTCATCCCATTATCAACAGTATCATCAAATAAATAGATTAAAAGAAATCGAATATATTCTTTAATCTTATTATGAACAATATAATTCGGAAAGATTTGCGGACAATGTCTCAAATTTTTCGAGAGGTTTTCATTCAACATTAACATGCCAGTCAGTCACACAACCGTAAGAATATATTTAACCCAGAAACATGTAGGTTCTATTGGCTATGTGTACTGACTGCATGATGACCCCTCAATACTGCATCACAACATCTTCCTCTGGTCACACTTACACATATTACAGTACTGTACTTTTATAAGAATGAGGAAATTCACGTCTGATTCAAGTTGTTTATCAATCCCGGATAAGCCAGCAACCCCCCCTAGTGAGTTAGTGAAAGGAACATTAATAAAATGACAACAAATCTAAAGAATTAGGACTTCCATACAGCTAATGATATGATCTATTACATCAACACTCCAGACATTATCACTCCACTCGGCTACAGTCCCCCGCCCACCTACCGTAGTCCGCCACTACAACAAAACTCACCCCATAAGAGCCCGCACTGAGACATAAGAATGGCTACTCTATTTATTTTGGTATAGAGAGGTAATACTATAAACAATTCTCAACACACAAAGAATTAACTTCTTTTCAGTTTGTTATACACAAGTAAGTTTTTTAAATTCATAAACTATTCTCCATTTACTCTTGGCAATCATTCACTAATTGTGCCATGCTATAAATTAAGACAAAGTCACCAACAGCAAATATCCATTATGAACACAACAAAACCTTATATAATCTCCGAAATACTGTACTAACCTATTTGACATCCTACGCTCCAGAATGGGTAAGGTTTTAGATTAGACGAATCCGCCCGGGTGCCAAGGGGGTAAATCTTGGTAACATTTCTCTCTGTAAATTTTATAAAGTCATCAGGGCTGCTCTCAAATAAACCTTTCGCCTTTGTCTCTCCTATTGATGGGGTGTGAACACACTTATCTGAAAATAGATAAAACAATATGAAAAATCAATAAAATTAGTATGCTTTAGCATGGAATGATTAAGTGGCAAGAGTGTATGTGAGAAAGGCAAACAGGAAAACCAACACAGTACAGACATCCCTTACTATATGAATGGGTTGTGAAGTTCACTGAAAACCATTCCTGAAGCAAATACAGTACAGTATTTGTATATCAAATAACATAAAATATGGGAAAAATAAGGTTCGGTTCCCACCGATAAGAAAACTCCAAAATAAAAAAATATAAAAAATAAAAAATGGTGAAAACTTTAATTTAATAACTAACTACTGTAATTTATTAATTAGCACATTAAAAAATTTATAAAATATAAATTTGGTACATTACCCTAAGTGATGACCATACAGTGATCCCTCGGTTAACGAGCGCCTCGGTTAATGAATTACCTTCCATTTAACAAGCAAACCCTCGGTTAACGAATTTTTCCCAACATGTTTTCTCCTGCATTTGGCTACCCACCAGCTGTAGTATTAGTCCGCCAAAACAGTAATCGGGTTTTAGGGCTTAAATTCCTTACCATTTTAGTAAATATCAAGAAGGTTGTACTATTCAATAATTTTAAAAGTTTTATATTAAATTTTTTAGTCATTTTAACAATTATTGAACATAATTGAAGTATAGGAAGCTAGTTTTTTGCGCGCCAAACAGCCTGTCAACACACCATACAGGCGTCAGTCTCTGTCTCTTTTCAGTGGAGGTAACATCTTGCTTGAGACTCTCTTCAACTAAATGCTTTTTTTCCTGCGTTTCCAAGCAAATTATTGGTAATTTTGAAATATATTATACATATTGACAATATATAATGCAGTGCAATGTTGATTTAAAGAAAATAATCTTGAATTACACCAAGTGAACTAAAATTTTATGGGTGAAATGGCGGCATGGGGTGACTTCTCTTCCACCCCAATGCCTTCTCTTCTCCCTTCTCCTTCACCCCCATTCTAATTCCCATCATCATCAACCAGGAGCCTTCTACATGCACACCTCAAAGTAAGTGTACTTTACTGCATTTATTTTTAGTTTGTATGTAATTTTCGGTGAGCTGGAACCAATTACCCAAAAACCCATTGAAGCAATGGTTTCGGTTAACGAGCAACCTTCTGGAACGAATTGTGCTCGTTAACCGAGGGACCACTGTATTCATACTGTATAAGTAGGATTAGCTTTTGTATTTAAGAAAGAGGTGTAAGAATAGAATACAGTATTTGTTTAAGTGAATATTGGTAGAGTGAATGTTTGTACAGTGAAGGACAACATTAAGATGACTGGAACTGCCACAGGGAAATAAAGATGTGGAAAAGATCATGTTATAGACACACACACTTTTACTAGTGGCCACTATACAGTATAATCAATCTCCCAACACCGATGAAAAAACAAACAAAACAACGGAGGCAGTCCCAGACTTATGAGAGGGATACGTTCCTGGACCCTGATCGTAAGTCGATTTGTTGGCAAGTCAAAATAGTGTTAATTCCATAGGATAGGTTAGGTTAAATCACAACGCTGCCCATACAAAACAAATAATATACCCTATTTTATGGCATATAAGATGCACCCCCATTTCAGCAGGGAGTATTCATTAAAGATAATTTGTATATTTTCCTTCTATAGCCATAGTTTTCTTAAAATAATAATACAGTACCTGTACCTGTACCAGTAAATGTGAGGAATATATAAAAATAATACCAATAAATAAGTTACAAAAAAAATACTAATACTATTACCAATCCAGTAAATAAAAAGCCAAATGAAGGTTTAACACAATCGCCATTTGCATACACTCCCTGGTTCACCATAGCAACGCAGACCAGCAGGGACGCTACCTCCGCCGACTCCCTAGCAACGATCCCCCCCACACACCACGCCCTCCTCCCGCTCCCTCACTGAGCCAGCTAACTAGTGTGCAAAGAAATGTATATTCTATATTCCCTTTATGTGTTTGCCCTTAGGACAAATACAGAGTATTTCTTTTGCCTTTTTTCACAATATGTATGTAGGATGGCGTGTTCAGTTACCCGAGTAAGAATAAATGAAGAAAGTTACTTATATCTACCCGAGAATACAAAATGAAAAACAACCTTAACACCTCACAGCTTGGCCCAGTAGCCTTGTGGTCACAGTGACAAGTCTAACTTGGCTACAATGCCACCAGCAATGTTAACAGATGCAAATGTGAAAAAAAAAGTTATCTATAAATCTTCATTTGTGTCAAGTATTTATAGATTTAAAGTGGCATATACTGTACAGTACTGTTCGTGAAGGAGGTTCTGCTCTTGATGCAACAACATAAAGAAAGACTCTAGGGGTATGGCAGGTAAGGCCAGGATGAAGGAGCGTGGTAGGTCTACCTGGTAGTTATCATTCACTGTTAATGATCCATGGAAATACACCACTTCTAAACCCTCAAAAATACTAGTTGTATATTGTTCAACCCTCCTACTCGAACTACACTCGAGTCCAAAATGCTCTGATATCCGAGTCTATTTCATTATATTTATGGTAGCTAATATACTGAATATGGCATATACAGTACAGGGCGTCCTCACTTAACGTCGGGTTACGTTCCTGAAACCTCGACGTTATACGAAAAACGTTAAGCGGATCAATTTTCCCCATAAGAAATCGATAAAATATGGGAGTTACGTTCCCCAGCCTCCCTTTGACCCGTGAAATACATTACATATACAGAAAATCAATGGCATTTCTATAGAAAATAGTTTATAGAACTACAGTACTAAGTTTGTATTGGTACTCGCTGTTACGAGCGAGAGTTCAATAGTTGGTTGCAGATTCGCAACGTGAACGTCTTTTGTTTGTGACATAATTTTCGCCCACCTCTGCTCACTCAGTTTTACCTCCCAAGAGCCAGGTGATGGCAGTATTGGGCTGGCAATCGTAAGTTAAGTATCTCCTTTCCTATTGCACAGTATATTTCTAGTGGTATAATGTGTGAACCTTGCTCGACTTTTAGAACACCAATTATTATATGTGAGATTGTTGTTAGTCATATTTTAGAATTCCACAGAAAATAACTTACTTATTTATGGCGAGTCACTGAGACTCTGCGGCTGCCTCCTCCTCTGACTGGGGTTTCTCCGCCGCTGTTTGCTCCTCCTCCGTGGTTGGAAGGAATGTCTCGGCAACAACCTTATCTGAACTGGCAGATTCACCAGTCATCTCTATGTTGTGGAAGTTATACCCAGTCATCTCTATGTTGTGGAAGTTATACCAACGCTTAAATCGTTGAAACCATCCTCAGCCGGCCGTGAAGGTCTCTTCCATCGATCCTTCACCCTCTTCTGCCTGTAAGTAGTCAAACAAGGATCTGGTCTTATGCTGGATAACCATAAGGCTCACAGGCGCAGTGCGTTGATTTTGGTCCTCCATCCACATTGCCAGCATCTTTTCCACCTTCTCTATCACAGTGCTTCTAGTACGAGTCATCTTAGTTGCACTCAGAAAACAACCACTTCCAGCACTAACCTTAATCTTGTCAGCGTTGGTCCGGATAGTACGCACCGTTGTGGGGGTTAGACCAAGCACAGTGGCTATGTCCACGGCACGTTCCCCTTTTTCAAATCGGGCTAATACATCCAATTTTGTAACCAGGGTAATGGTCTTACGTTGCCTCTTCACTTCACTAGCATCAGTAGCACTTGATGGGTGCTTGGAAGCCATTTTGAATGGTTATAGTACAGTTTTAGAGCAAAAGCACTTCAACACACAAATGATGTGAAGTCATAACAGAGACTGGCTCGGCGTCGCTTGGGGACGCTGTGACGTTCCGCGAGTGAGGGCAGTGCGCCGAGCCGAGAGCGCGTAGAGTGGCCAGACAAGAGCGGGTGATGCGCCGTAGAAAGTAGTCCGTGCTGACGCAAAACGACGTAGTATCGGATCACCGGGACGTTGAACTAATTTTTGGTCTCTAAAGTTTAGCGACATAGTACCGAAACAACATTAAGCGGGACGACCTTAAGCGAGGACTTACCATTTCATAATTTTTACTCGGGTAAGTATGTACAGTATGTGTAATGAATAAAGGTAAGACACAGGCTGTTTAGCACCTCAAAGTCAGGCATCATGGCGATGCTAAACAGACAGTAGTGATTGCTTACCTTTCTGGGTCTTTAGTGTACAATACTGTACATCTTATTATATATTTTATACCCAAAATGATTAAATTATATTTCATAAAACTACCTGCAAAATATACAGTATGTATCCATATGCTGTAAATGAAATATATATGAATTTTGTGCATAGACTTGGGCCCCATCCCTGCTGGGTGAAGTATCCATTATGCAGGTTCTGTATACAGGATATAGGTACTGTATTCCAAAATCTGAAAATATCCCAAATCCGAGACCCTAAAGGCCCCAAGCATTTTGGATAAAGGATACCCAACCTGTATACAATACATAAGCCTCATAACATAATGTATCAGTGTTGCTATAAAATATAAGGTACTGGTACTAGGAAATACATACAGGAAACATAAAACAAAACATAAGAAAAACTGGTGGTGGACCACAGGTGCTGCCAGACCAGGGAGGAGAGGTCTGACCAGTACCAACATCCTGACTAGATTCTCAACAGAACTTTCCATCAGTCCTGGAGACATTTTGCTATAAAATACACAATAAAATATTCAAATGTTTACTTACAAGTTTCAAAGGCATCAAGAAAAGTTGTAAATTTCTTTCCCTCACAAACATTGACTACTTCTCTTAACTCTGGGGCGAGAGGTTTGTGTGGCTTCTGCAAGTGAAAATAAATGGAATGAGCACAATGAATAAAACTTAACTGTAGCGAAATATTTTTTTATTTTTAATTAAATCAGGACAAATAATACAATTCTATTCTAAGTTTATTTGTCGTTTTATAAAATTTCCAAAATTTAAACTTATCCTAATACAGCGGTCCCTCAGTTAACGAATTACCTTCCATAAGAATCTTCAATTCGGTTAACAAACAAAAATTTGATTAACGAAACCCTTACGAACATCACGTTTTGTTGTGAGCATCAGCTGATGGGCTAGTCTGCCAATTCAGTAATTCAGTAATCTGTTCTATGTTTACATTTGTTTCCAGTGGAGTAAATATCAAGAAAATTGTGCTCTTTAATATTTGTGCATTTTTCATATTAAAATTATTGGTCATTCTAATATTTAGCCATCCAAGCTCTGTCTACATAAAGTTTTCAACTATTTTTGGCTCGATATATGTAACTTTATTCATTTATTGAAACTCATTTACATGCACACACTGTCCTAAGGACAAAACTGAACTGTACATGTAATCAAAATAATGTACAAAATGATTACTAAAATTTTAGTTCAGTGCAAACTATGGCATGTTTACATTCAAATTAATCACTATCTTATAAGAATTCCAGCAATGTAAAATATATTCACCCAGGACATTTCACTGGCATTTTATAAGAGAGAAGCTTAGTCTCTTAAGAACTGATAAATAAACACACGTGAGACCTTGGGCTCCAACTGTCAAACATATCACCTCACCTCCCTCTGCCCAGCCAGGGTTTTAGGCTTACAGTTTTTATCTTATATAATATCTCAGACTAAAGTTAGATTATAATTTGCATTGCTGGAATCCTTCCAAGACAGCGAATAATTTGAATATAAACGTCATATATTTTGCATAAGACAAAAATTAATCACCTGTATCACATTACAGTAGTGACTTAAGAGTTCTAGTGTATATGTACGATATATATAGTGATTTAAGGGCGATTTAGGGGAATTTTAGGAGTGTTTCTGACTTTTTACATTTTTGGCTTTACTTTGTATATACTTTTCTGTGAGCTGGAACCAATTACCCAATATCCCATTGAAACAATGGTTTCAGTTAACGAACGACTCTGTGGAACGAATTGTGTTCGTTAACCGAGGGACCACTGTACTAACATAACTAAGCTTCACATAAGGTACAGTACTGAGAACAAAATTTGATAGTGATGGTTTTATTTATTAATAAAACATTTATATTAATAATGGGATTAATGCAAAGGAAGTCTTCAAATTTCTTGTTCTCAATTATATTCAAAATTCCTGACAGACTAATGCAATAATTTGGCCTTTTTTCTATTTTTTTTTGTGAACTACATTAGGTGCTGTACAGTATTGTGTAAGCAACCTGAGTCTCAACCTTTTATCTGTAAGAGGAACACTCAAGTAAAAAAGATGGGCAACACACAAACATACTTATGCCGTACAATACTGTATACACATTATGTTTCTAAACACACACACACACGTTAATAAACAATTTAAGTTACATTTTGCTCTCAATAAAAAATTAAGTAGTATACATACAAAGACTCTGCTTGATGGTGTGTTCACGTACACTAAGAATGTCACAAACTAAATCAACTAATGTCCCCTGTTGTCCTGGGAGGGGTACAGTACAGTAATGGTGCCACCAAACTTCACAACCACATAAATTATCACAACTGCCACAAGTGAAACAACTGCACGAACCCACGTTGTTGTTGTTGTTGTTGTTGTTGTCACGGCTGTGAAACAATCACAAACGAAGGTCGAGAAGTGAGAAATTCATTGGGCAGTTGGGCCCTCCAACTCGTGTTGCCTTTATGTACAATATGTTACAATAATAGACACAGTGAACAATGATTTTAGATCTTTACAGTGATAAATCTTGAGTAACTTGCTTAATTACAGGAGACCATTTGTGACTTTTTCACACATGGAATGTAAAAAAGTAGTGTTGGACAATCTGATAAATAAAAACCTATTGTTTTCCCCAATAAAAAGCCATAATTTGGGACAAAACATTATTGTACTTTAATGTCTTTTTTGGTCTAGTGCAAACAATGGCATGTTTATGCTCAAATTAATCATATCTTGCAAGGATTCCAGCAATGCAAGTTATATTCTGCTAAGTCAAGCCTGTGACAATTTTAAGAGAAAAACTTTAATTCCCTGTCTTGTATAATCCTGAGTCCCTGACCTGCACCACCCCTCCCCCTCCACTGACAACTAATCTCTCTTGCTGGCTGTGAACACCCCACCTCCCTCCTCCCAGCCAGCAGGGGAGGCGAGATGGCGGTGATCAGGATTTTACAGGATGAATTTGTTTTAGGCTTAATGTTTTCTCTTATGAAATGTCACAAACTTAACAGAATATAACTTGCATTGCTGGAATCCTTGCAAGATGTGATTAATTTGAGTATAAACATCCTATAGTTTGCACAAGAGATAAAAATTTTAGTCCGTTATCTTAGTACATTCAAGTACAAGTTGTACACTAAAGTAGAGTACATAATATGTTGCTAAAAAATTTGGCATTTTCACTGGGAAAAATCATAGGAAGATAAGTTGAAAAGTTCACACAGGTTACAGCATTAATCCAAGTTTAAAGTTAAACCATACAACCGCACAGTTGAGACTTCCTGACAACTGCAGAGCTTTGAAATCTGACAACCACGACATCACTACAGTACAGTACAGTACAGTACAGTACATGCTCTTCATTTTTGAGTCCAGGAGTTGGTGAATAAGATAACTTGAACAAACAGGAATTAATTCTAACCAAACTTGTTTGTGGATACTGTACAGTATATCACAAGATCTCTGACAAGTTTCATAATTCATTACTGTCACGAATTATGGACCTACTGACTTTGTTGTACAGTAATTCCTTGTTTAATGCAGTAGATGCACACCTGAAAAAGACCGTTTTAAGTAAAAATTTATCTAGCGAATGTAATATTATCCTCATAAGATATGAAGTAAAAGCTGGAGGTTCAAGCCTGAACCTTTTATAGTCTACGCTCATAATAAACAACAGAAAATGAGTCTGACTGGCCTCTCTCACTCACTTCTTAAATGCATATCAGTATAAATGGCATTAAAATATAATTATGTAAATACAGGTACTGCAGTATTGTTGCATGCATCCATCTTCTGACATTGTAAGATAAAATATTGTAAATATAAAAAAGAATTTCATTCTTTATTCTTCAGTAACGCTGGTCAGGATTGCATGGGAACATCAGCCTCATTGATCACTTTCCTGTTAAGAGGATTATACCTCCACTTAAAATACTGCAACCATCCATGGCTCGTTTAATTTCACTTGTTTTGGTTCACTGTTCTTCAGATGTCTATGTACACTTCTGTCTCTTAGCCACAGGTTTACTTTTGCCACTAACAAACTCAATTCTCACTTACTTTGGTGTACGTATATATAGAGTTGCACTAGAGTTGATCACAAGAATAACTTACTAGAGGGTACGACCATGATATAGTGACAAAAATGGTGAGCTGTTTGAGGAGTGTCCCTAACTACAGAAACTGCTTAATAATGAAAGATGGTGAGTGAATGTGCATTGAAAGGGGAATTACTGTACAGTAGGGTCGGGATACATCGCGACTTTATATAAAAAAAAAAATTATATTGCGGCTGCCAAAATTATTGAAATTTTCTTGTATATAGCAATAATTTTTTTTTATTTCGCGAGGGAAATCGTGCAGGAAATATTTTGAATGTACCGCCATGGCAAACAAATGCGTTATTTGCTCACCAGAGGCGCCACCGTGGCTGCTCACTCACGCATTCACACTCGCCCGCTCAGTCTTTCTGAGAGACGAGTAAGCAGCCGACTCTGCTGCATATTACGACCTCTAAGGTGAGTGTAAATGGGTTGTTAGTGACGTGAAAAGTAAAGTGAAGATAATGGAAAGATTTAATACTGTAACTAATATTTTTGGTTTGTTGGTTTATGTAGGTGTGGGATTGTCAAGTGAGGGTGGCAGTGTGGCATCAGCTGCCGAGTCTGGTGTTCCTTGATACTGATATTGACATTGAAATATCCTGTTCTTCCAGAGTCTAGTGTTCAGTGGTGCTTTACTTAGTAAGAAAATGAACTCGTTAAGTCAAGTTTAGTCACTTTTTTGGGCTTCCAGAACCTAACCCTATCTTCCCCATGGACTACATGTACAGTCTCTCCTCGACTTGCGACAACCCGGACAAACGACGGCCGTGGTCGTATAAAATATTTTTCACATTACGTATTTTTGAGTCCCGACATTAGTGATCGCGCTGTGTAATGACAAAAATTTTTTTTGCAATTCCCTTTAAAATGGCTGGCAAGCACAAAAGTGAGAGTTCTCGTGGTGCTGAGAAGAAAAAGAGACACCCATTTTAGAATTTCTATGTATTATTTTCGCCTTTTCGACTTACGACCTGGTCGTCGGGACGGAACCCCGTCGTAAGTCGAGGAGAGACTGTAATTATGTATCGCAATTTAGTATACTGTATAGCGAACATCGTTGGACCCAATCTCGCGATATATCCCGACCCTAGTGCACATTGTTTACATGTTCTTGCATGCGAGCCACTTTTTTTTTTTTATGGATTAGCCCACCTGTGTACAGGTCACTGATACACATTGGGGCCTGGGAGGCAAAAATAGAATATAAATCTGCCGAGTTTGTATTAATATTACTTTGAATACCTTGATTAAGAAACATCAATAAGTCTATGATACCAATGAATACAACCATTGTCTCTTGTATTGGTTCAGGAGATAAAAATACTCAGATATATAATCAAGTGTAAGTAGTGATTAAAATATCCATTAACTTATCTAAAATGTCACTTCAAATAATAATTCATTTTATCTACAGTAGTTGTATCTAACAACAACTACTGTGGGAACAATACAGTAAAAACCCCACAAGTACAATAATCCCAATACTGTACAGTAAAATCTCCGGTAGCCGGAATTGACATTTGCTCGGAAAATCATTCCCAAAGCCGGAATTTTCCAAAAATTTCAAGTTTTAGGAAAAAAATTTCCGCGGTTGAAAATAGAGAATTTTCTGAAAAGGTCTTGAATAAAAATATAAGTTAAAGTACTTTTTGGTGGGGATCCTCCTTACACACAAAAACACACACACACACACACACACACACACTCACATACCCCTAACAAGAGATTTAAGACAGCAGACATAAGGAGTGACAAATTGTTTGTGTGACCGAGTTAAATATCAGTTGTTGAGGAGTGCTTGGCAACACACACCTGTGCTTGGCAACACTCATTTCCACTCCATCTCTCTAATCACCCACAACTTCCTCACTCCATATTTTAAAAGGTTATGTGAAGTATTGTTGAAGGGATACAACTTTGCTCATTTATACTTATTACTTATCACAATCTCTAAAAATACTTTAGGTTTCCTGTTTATTCAAGACCTCTTCAGGTCATGAGACCCACTAATCCCCCACCCAAGAAAGGGTGACCTGACATTCCATCAGAAGGTCAGTAATATGAGACATAACGGAAAGCTCTCATTCCCGGAAGTGTTCTGCACCAATTGTTCCAGCTAATGGAGATATCACTTGTATATAACACTGGCTGCTCTCCCTCTCGATGTGGCGTCACGTCATACACACAGCCAGCCACACGTTCTGCGAGTCAACCGATGAGAATTTATGCTGTGGCGTTCCCCTATTCTTATTAATCTCATTAAATATCAAGTTCCTCATACACGGATTCCCCTAAGAAGCCGTTTTCGAGGAACCTAACCCCGGCGTAGGACGATGGCTCACTGTACAGTACTGTAGTGTATTTATCATCATTTAATAAGTATTTATCATCATTTAATAAGTAATAATGTAGTGTGCATTATTATGCATCTGCATATACCCTGGTTTATGCATTAATCAGTTGTGTAGGGGAAAACGTTGCCAAATATTCGAGAATATAAAATCGAATCAATAAATAAACCCGAGGAATGCGTCAATGCCCGACCAAATTGCAAAATAAGGACAGATGGTGCTAAAATCATCTATGTTGAACTTCAATGAAAATATTACAAAAAAAGATAGGAGTATTTACAACATAAGACCTAATCAAGACATTGACTGTTAAGTTGGAGAGCAGGCAAGTCTTCATAAATAAAACAGATACTGTACATCAGTCAGGGTTTCTACTGATAAGTTTGAGGTTTGGCATTGTGGGGAGATAAAAATATATCAAGTCAAGTGAAGATTATATTATTATATGGGAGGTAAAATATAATCATTATGCTGATATTCATAAAAAAATAAAGACAATTTTTGAGAACATCAACATCATTCACGAAAAACTCAGCAACCTAAAGCTCACATACTGTACTGTACACATATACACAGATTCCTTTCATTTCTACGTCTATTACCAATTTAAGGTATAAAATACGTACTATATATAATATCAGAAATTACGAGAAGAAAACAAATGATAATACAATTCCTATCATCATGATGTATGCATTCAGTGTTTGCAAGAAACGTATAGTACAGGTATCTTGAATCCCTCACATGACAACTACAGTACAGTATAGTTACCTTCACTTCAGTAACTTCTATCAAGAGTACAAGACGTGTATCCCTTTTTAGTGGAATTTAGTTAATGTTTGGTAGTTTTACCACGGTCTCTTCCATGATGATGACTTAACAGGGGCCCTGCTCAAGTGTTGGGTCATATCAAGGACCTTCTGCTTCAGCCAATGTGTAGTACATTCATTACTTTAAGATATGAATCATGTCATCCTTTCATATTTGTATTTTTTTTCACCTAATAGTTCATCAATTTTCCTATTGAAGTTGTTACCATTGAGTGGTATACATTGTGGCACTCTAGTAATATATTTATTAATGGTACACTACTATGTATTCAAACATTACAGCACTCATCTTACTACCAGCAATCTTGAGTTAGTTTTTGATGTCCTCTTCATTGTCTTAATAATTACTTCCCATTATCTGTTGAGTTATGGTGAGAAATATGGTTTGGCAGACTGTTTCATCTATGATAAATATTATAGTTTATACCTAATAAATTTACCCAATGGCCACCATACTTAATTGTGGCCTCGTCAGGGATGAGAGATGGGTGGCCCGTGTTGGGTACCTCCTGTTGGTAGTCCGTCTTGGGCTACCGAGGGGCGTTGGTGGTACTGCGGTAACACGCGTATGTCTCACAAATGTGTCCTGGGTTCAAGTCTTGGCCCGGGGCAGACGTGGGTAGTGTTATCCAGTGTGAAACTGTACTACCAAACATCGTAAGTTTCCTCCAGTCTTAACACTGGACAATAAAGTTCATAACAAAAAAAGAGACTGATAGCCCAAATAGTTATTAAGTTCTTAACTGGTGAAATCATAAATTAAATTACAAAAGTAAAGCCCATTACTGTTCTAGTTTCCACCACTTTTGCCAGTAGACTCTTCCACTGGCTTATCAATGTGTGTGTGAAGAAATTCTTCCTTGTGCTGTATTCATTATGCAAGTGAAACTACAACCAATTGTGTGTGTAGCGCTTCACTCCTGCAGACATTTGGGTTTAATGATTCCACCCTTTTCAGAATTTTGAATTCGTCTAAGAGGTCCACCCTGTCATGTCTTGTTTTAAGGCTGTCCACCCTCAAGTCCTCATCCTACATGAACAATCAAGATGATATATTTCAAAAATAATTCTGGTCTCACTGCATTACACTTTTTAGTGATGTCATGTATTCTTGTAGGTGTGGTGTCCATGCTTGTATAAAGTAGTCCAGGTGAGATGTACAAGTGTCTTGTAGAACTGTAGGAGCAATCTTTTATCTTTATATCCAGTGGTATGATTTACTGTGTCTCCCACAGTTGGGTTGGCTCTGTACTACTGTCCCCATGTACTGATCCATGACACCTTAGTCCTTTTCCTTATACAAGGTGCTAGGACACCATTATTTACCAAGTACAGTACATACAGTGTACAGGTATTTATGTTTTCCGTTATTAACCACTTCACTACAGGGATGACATTTAATATTTTATTTGTCCAATGCCAGACCATCACAGAAGGACCCCCATACACCAGGGGTTAATGAACTATCTCTGCTAACCCCTTACCACAGAAGGACCCCCATACACCAGGGGTTAATGAACTATCTCTGCTAACCCCTTACCACAGAAGGACCCCCATACACCAGGGGTTAATGAACTATCTCTGCTAACCCCACAGAGACCCCCACAGGGTGAACATCTCCTACCACGGATACACCAGGGTTAATGAACTATCTCTAACCCCTTACCCAGAAGACCCCCATACAGGGTTAATGAACTCTCTGCTACCCACCCACAGGAGACCCCCCACACCAGGTTAATGAACCTCTCTAACCCTTACCACAGGAGACCCCCATACACCAGGTTAATGAACTATCTCTGCCCCTTACCACAGAAGGACCCCATACACCAAGGGTTAATGAACTTCTCTGCTAACCCTTACAGAAGGACCCATACACCAGGGGTTAATGAACTATCTCTGCTAACCACCTACAGGAGGACCCCCACACCGTTTCCTAAACCACAGGTTGTCTCCAACCCTTACACAGAAGGACTATACACCAGGGGTTAATGAACTATCTCTACTAACCCCTTACAGAAGGACCCCCATACACCAGGGGTTAATGAACTATCTTATAACCCCTTACCACAGGAGGACCCCCATACACCAGGGGTTAATGAACTATCTCTACTAACCCCTTACAGAAGGACCCCCATACACCAGGGGTTAATGAACTATCTCTACTAACCCCTTACCACAGGAGGACCCCCATACACCAGGGGTTAATGAACTATCTCTACTAACCCTTACCACAGAAGGACCCCCCATACACCAGGGTTAATGAACTATCTCTACTAACCCCTTACAGGGACCCCCATACCAGGGGTTAATGAACTATCTCTACCCCTGAGGAGGACCCCCATACACCAGGGGTTATGAACTCTCTAACCCCTTCAGAAGGACCCATACACCAGGGGTTAATGAACTATCTCTACTAACCCCTTACCACAGGAGGACCCCCCATACACCAGGGGTTAATGAACTATCTCTACTAACCCCTTACCACAGAAGGACCCCATACCCAGGGTTGTGAACTATCTCTACTAACCCTTACCAGGGAACCCCCATACACCAGGGGTTAATGAACTATCTCCAAAGGACACACACCAGGGGTTAACGACTATCTCGACCCTCCAGAGGACCCCCAGGGGTTGAACATCTACTAACCCCTTACCACAGGAGGACCCCCATACACACGGGGTTAATGAACTATCTCACTAACCCCTTACAGAAGGACCCCCATACACCAGGGGTTAATAGACTATCTCTACTACCTTACCACAGAAGGACCCCCATACAGGGTTGTGAACTATCTCTACTAACCCCTTACCACAGAAGGACCCCATACACCAGGGTTAATGAACATCTCTACTAACACCTACAGAAGGACCCCCATACACCAGGGGTTAATGAACTATCTCTACTAACCCCTTACAGGAGACCCCCATACACCAGGGGTTAATGAACTATCTCTACTAACCCTTACCACAGAAGGACCCCCATACACCAGGGTTAATGAACTATCTCTACTAACCCCTACCACAGAGACCCCATACCAAGGGTTAATGAACATCTCTACTAACCCCTTACCACAGAGGACCCCCATACAGGGTACTATCTCTACTAACACCCAGGGGCCCCCATACACCAGGGGTTAATGAACTATCTCTACTAACCCCTTACCACAGAAGGACCCCCATACACATAACATCCTCGACCAGGGGTTAATGAACTATCTCTACTAACCCCTTACCACAGGAGGACCCCTATACACCAGGGGTTAATGAACTATCTCTACTAACCCTTACCACAGAGACCCCCATACACCAGGGGTTAATGAACTATCTCTACTAACCCCTTACCACAGAGGACCCCCCATACCAGGGGTTAATGAACTATCTCTACTAACCCACCACAGGAGGACCCCATACACCAGGGGTTTAATGAACTATCTCACCCCTTACCACAGGAGGACCCCATACACAGGGGTTAATGAACTATCTCAACTAACCCTTGCAAGAAGGACCCCCATACACCAGGGTTAATGAACTATCTCTACTAACCCCTTACAGAAGGACCCCCATACACAGGGGTTATGAACTATCTCTACTAACCCCTTACCACAGAAGGACCCCCCATACAGACCCCCATACACCAGGGGTTAACTATCTCTACTAACCCCTTACACAGGACCCCCATACACCGGGGTTATACATCTCTCAACTACCCAGGACCCCCCAGGGGTTAATGAACTATCTCTACTAACCCCTTACCACAGAAGGACCCCCCATACACCGGGGTTATGAACTATCTACCTACTAACCCCTTACCACAGAAGGACCCCCCATACCAGGGTTAATGAACTATCTCTACACCCAACCTTACCACAGGGGACCCCATACACCAGGGGTTAATGAACTATCTCTACTAACCCCTACCACAGGACACACCAGGGTGAACTATCTCCTCTTCACACAGAAGGACCCCCATACACCAGGGGTTAATGAACTATCTCTACTAACCCTTACCAAGGAGGACCCCCATACACCAGGGGTTAATGAACTATCTCTACTAACCCCTTACAGAGGACCCCCCATACACCGGGGTTAATGAACTATCTCTTAACCCTTACACAAGGCCCATACACCAGGGTTAATGAACTATCTCTACTAACCTACCACAGAAAGGACTCCCATACACCAGGGGTTAATGAACTATCTCTACTAACCCTTACCACAGAGGACCCCCATACACCAGGGTTAATGAACTATCTCTACAACCCTTACCACAGAAGGACCCCCCACACCAGGGGTTAATGAACTATCTCTACTAACCCCTTACCCAGGAGGACCCATACACCAGGGTGTAAGACTATCTCTATAACCCCTTACCACAGAGACCCCCATACACAGGGGTTAATGAACTATCTCTACTAACCCCTTACCTGGGCCCCCACCAGGTTAATAACTATCCTAACCCACACAGGAGACCCAACAGGGTTAATGAACTATCTCTACTAATACCACAGGAGACCCCATACACCAGGGGTTAATGAACTATCTCTACCTTACCACAGGAGACCCCATACCAGGGGTTAATGAACTATCTCTACTAACCCTTACCACAGAAGGACCCCCATACACCAGGGGTTAATGAACTATCTCTACTAACCCCTTACCACAGAAGGACTCCCCCATACACCGGGGTTAATGAACTATCTCTACTAACCCCTTACCACAGAAGGACCCCCATACCAGGGGTTAATGAACTATCTCTACTAACCCCCTACCACAGAAGGACCCCCATACACCAGGGGTTAATGAACTATCTCTACTAACCCCTTACCACAGAGACCCCCATACACCAGGGTTAATGAACTATCTCTACTAACCCCTTACCACAGGAGACCACACACCAGGGGTTAATGAACTATCTCCTACTAACCCTTACCACAGGAGGACCCCATACACCAGGGTTAATGAACTATCTCTACTAACCCCACCACAGAAGGACCCCCATACACCAGGGGTTAATGAACTATCTCTACTAACCCTTACCACAGAGGACCCCCACACCAGGGGTTAATGAACTATCTACTAACCCCTTACACAGGGGACCCCCCATACACCAGGGGTTGAACTATCTCTACTAACCCACCACAGAAGGACACAAGGGTTAATGAACTATCTCTACTAACCCACCACAAAGGACCCCATACACCAGGGGTTAATGAACTATCTCTACTAACCCCTTACACAGAGGACCCCCAACACCAGGGTTATGAACTATCTCTACTAACCCCTTACCACAGGAGGACCCCCATACACCAGGGGTTAATGAACTATCTCTACTAACCCCTTACCACAGGAGGACCCCCATACACCAGGGGTTAATGAACTATCTCTACTAACCCCTTACCACAGAAGGACCCCCATACACCAGGGGTTAATGAACTATCTCTACTAACCCCTTCACTGAGGAGACACCACTTTTTAGAGTTTATTTGGCTAGTGTCACACAATTATATTCAGCACACAAAGGGTCAAGTTCCACATGAAGTCCTGCACTTTGCTAGAATAAAAAATACATTTGCTTGTACTGCACTGCAAGGATTTGAAAAGTTATTGCAAATTATTTTACATAGCTGCAATGTGCTCATGACTTCCAACTTTTCCCCAAAATATATAGTTTCTCAAACTTGATGATCTTCCTCAATATATTGTCATATATATACAGGGTATAATTAATGTCGATTATAAAGCACAATGGGTTTTATATTTACTTCTGCTTCTTTCTTCCAAGTTTGTGTTACTGGACACAGAACTGTCCAGGTTTATGGAGATTTACTTTTAAAATCTTCTTTCATACTGTATACTGCACTGTATTTAATTTTTGTTAACATCACATAGCATGTTAGTAATAGAAACTGATATTTCATGACATTTTCAAATATATTCAGTGCACCACGTTGAAACTTGGGACTACTTAACTCACACACTGCCGACTGTAATTAGGTGACATATGTAGCACAGGAAACACTTTGCTCAATGCCCCTGAGTGGGGAAAGTAATAATGTTTTGGTAGGGCCAAGGGACCTAAAATGCAGCCTCTTTAAATATTTCTGGACAACACCACACCTGAGGAAAGCCCAAACAATGACTGCAACTCTGTGATTAAATATTTCAATATCTGCATCATATCTATTCAGAATACAATGTGCCACTGGGACCAAACTTACATGCATTGACTTAAAATTCTGTCGAGACATATAACATCAATAAGACTTAAGTCATGAAAGGAATGTAAGGAAGAGCTTAGTATGCCCTTAGCAAGTTGTTTAACATGTCATTAAAAACAGGTGTAGTACCAGAATCCTGGAGGATAGCGAATGTAATACCGATTTTCAAGAAGGGGGATAGATCACTATCCTCTAACTACCGCCCAATCAGTTTAACATCAATAGTAGGCAAATTACTGGAAGCAATCATTTCAAACTCTATTCGAAATCACCTGGAGAAGCACCGATTGATCAATGATTCCCAGCATGGCTTCACAAGCGGACGTTCTTGCCTAACTAATCTATTAACATTCTTTTCATCAGTTTTCGAATCGGTGGACGAGGGGCACAATTATGATGTGGTATATCTCGACTTAAAGCAGCTGCTCAACTGAGGTCCCCCACGAACTAATTAGAAGGTAAAGGCTCATGGCATCAAGGTGACATCCTTAAATGGATTAGGGCGTGATTTTTAGGGACGAAACAGCAGTGAGCATTAACGGCACTATAAGTCCCATTGGAGCAACGTCACAAGTGGAGTTCCCCAAGGCTCAGTACTTGGACCATTATTATTTATTATATACATAAACGACATAGATATCGGCATCGACAGCAACATAAGTAAATTTGCTGATGACACTAAAATAGGACGTGTTATCAAATCTGACGAGGACTCGGCAAAACTACAGGAAGATCTAAACAAATTTCTCGAATGGTCTGAAAAATGGCAGATGAAATTCAACGTCGACAAATGTAAAGTACTCAGTATAGGAGATGTAAACAGGGAAACCAGATACCAGATGACAACGATGCCATGAGAAATCCGACTCGCGAGAGAGATTTAGGAGTAATGATAAGTAGGAACCTTAAGCCAAGTAAACTGTGTTTTTGCTCGTAACAAGGCTAATAAAGTACTTGGGTTCATACAAAGGAGTGTTAGTTACAAGACTAGCGAGGTCATCCTAAAACTGTATCTTGCTCTTGTGAGACCACACCTGGATTACGCAGTTCAGTTCTGGTCACCATATTACAGAATGGATATAGAATCCTTGGAAAGAATTCAGAGGAGAATGACAAGACTAATCCCGGGCTTTAGGAACCTTGAGTATAGAGACAGGTTAAAGCATCTTGAGAGACGTAGAGCATGGGCGACCTGATAGAGGTGTATAAGTGGAAGGCAGGGCTAAACAAAGGGGACATTACAAAGGTACTCAAACTATCCAACCAGGAGCGAACTCGTAACAATGGTTTTAAATTAGACAAATTTAGATTTAGGCGTGAAATAGGTAAACACTGGTTTGGAAACAGTAGTGGATGAATGGAACAAGTTACCAAATATCATCATTAACTCGAATACGCTGAATTGCTTCTAACATAGGTTGGATGCTCATATGAGCAATAGGGGTTGGGTGTAAACGGGACTGCCCAGTATGGGCCAATAGGCCCGCTGCAGTTTCCTCCATTCTTATGTTCTTATATTGACAATAAATGAACCAAGAAAACTTGACATGGTAACTCCTAATGTACAGTTTACACCATTGTTTATAGGAACAGACTAACATCGTGACCCATGGCAGTTAATTACATTCATATGCCCTCACCTTGTCTTCTTCAGCATCATGTGAAGTAAATACAACTTAAGATGACTAAAACACCAAGACGTTACAGCCGAAGAATCGCACGTCACCACCAGGATCCTCTCATTAAGGTTTGGTTGGCATTTCTGGACATTTTTTGCTAGTTTTGTGACTTAAATTGAACACTTACATACAGAAGATAAAATAGTGATTTATTTTTATTTTTTAGAAGTTTTGGAAAAACTCACCACCTGTTAAAAATTAAAACTAAAAGTTTCTTGTGTATATTTTGATGATAAAGTATGGAAGTTTTTAATTGGAATACTTGTAAAGGTTCAGGATTTATAAATGTTCCAAATCTTATGTCACTGATTTATACTGTGCAGTATTGTATTATTTAGATCTGCGAACAGCCTAATTATGCCAAAGCAACAATACAGTGAACCCCCAATGATCCAGACTAAAAGGGAGACCACCTGTCTCAAAAAGTCAATTGTCCAAATGTACTAAATGAATAAAACAAAAAATAATATAAATAACACCAAAAATAGAGTACATAACATCTTCACCACTGGGGTTAGTTATACAAACCTTTTTCTGTGAAAGCCATAATTTTAAGCAGTATATTACTGTACTCATTTGTACTCAAATGTACTACACTAGAGGACAAAAGATTTTATCTCTTGTGCAAACTGTGATGTTTATATTAAAATTAATTGTGGTCTTGCAAGGATTCCAGCAATGCAAGTTACATCCCTGCTAAGTCTAGTGACATTATATAAGTTAAGCCTAAAACTACCCTCACCCTGGCTGGGAGGACAGGTGTTAGGCAGGGAGATTACCAAGTGTGTAGTTATCAGTCAAATAGAAGGAGTTTAAGTTTTAGCTTATAAAATGCTGGAATTCTTGCAAGACAGCAATTAATTTTAATATAAACATCACATTGTTTGCACTAGACATAAAACTTTTAGTAATTAACTCAGTACATTTGAGTACAGGTTTGCTCTTAGGACAATTATTTCTTTTACTTTTATCATAAAATGTATTTAGGATGGCAAGTACAGTCATTTCTGCTACAACGCGTGTTTTGTCAACGCAAATTGGTCGTAACGCAATTAATGAATAGAGGAAAGCTGTATGTAAAACGCGAACTTTTGCATATGAATGTTGGCTATAACACGATTTCATCCTCGACGTTTTAAGTGTAGTGTGGCGCGGGGTTATGCAATGTTTACAGTTCACGTTCGACATCACATGTTCAAATGATTTGTGTCTTTTGTTTGTGAAGTGTTTTTTGAGAGACACTATAAATTTCTTTCTTTGGGGGTCAAATTTATGTTACCCATAAATACTGTATGAAAAATAAGTAAAAAGAATGTTTCGCAGTGCGAACTAATAAAGGTTTACACCAACGCTCTCTGTTTACATCACGTGTTCAGTTGAATCGCGCGGACTCTGTCGATTACTCTGTGAAGTGTCCGTGATTTTTGCTATTTTCTCCAATTTTGTTGTGTTAGCCACAAATATGGAAAGACAAGGGAGGAAGAATCTTTCCAAGAAGAGTTCTGGTGATCGAATAGCTAGTGGTGAACGTAAAAGAAAGGCTATAACACTTAAGAGAAGCTCGATGTGTTAGGCTAACTACTATATTCGTTTCAATTTCGAGTAATCTGCACCTAACCCCATTTTCTCCATAAGCCCTGTTATTTTTATTGCGTGAATTTCTATAGCGCGAGGTTTCACAAGAACGCAACTATCGTGTTGTAGCAGCAATGACTGTACAAGTAAATGAGTAAAAATAAATTAAGAAAGTTACAAATATATCTGCCCAAAAATACGAGTTGAAAAACATCTGTAACACCTCACAGCTTGGCCCAGTAGCCTGGTGGTTACAGTGATGAGCTAACCTGGCTACAATGCCATGATTAATCACTATTAAACACTATTATATCAGTAAACACCAATAATAACAGTAAATCCAGTGAAATACGACAGGGAGGGAGGAGAGCAGATGACAGGTGGTCACTCCCCTAACCAGCACCCGTTGCCAGGCTTATCATTGAAGTACATATGGGAGAAATACCTATCTTGTAGTCCGATTTGAAAACGGTGACGGGCACAGCGATAAACAAATTAAATAAACCATCATTTACCTATAATAACATAATAAACATTGTATCATTATTAGAGTGAATGAAATAATATTCCCACAAACAACAATTGTCAACCGTTTCACACCTCCTCTGGCACCTGTGTCCAGCGCAACCGACCGGTTAACCAGCACCCACGGGCATACAATATTCTTTGCTCTGTTTTGGGAATGCTTCATAGAACCCCATTTTTTCTGTCCGAATCTTCCGAAATCCGGATTTACTGGGTCCTGACCTTCGAGGGTTCACTGTATACATAATAATCACAATAAAAGAAACAAGACTTTATGCTACACACTTCAAAACTAAAATAAACAAAAAGGAATTAAAGAAATTCCTTATGAAAACTAATATGAATCAAATATGATAAACATTATACTATACCGTACAGTAAAGGGCAAACACAAAGGGAATATACATTTCTTAGTGCACAAGTAAAAATGTAATCCCCCCCCCCTCCGTAGTTCACTAAATCGAGCAAATAATCACGGAAAAAAATACGCTTTCCGCTAAATTGCGAGTATTCAGCAATTGATACAGTAAACCCTCCCAATAACAGATAAATCCACGCTGGATATTCTCAATAACAGAATCCTCCCAATATCAGACAGGCTTGCAAGAATTAGTCCAATATTGGGAGGGTATTCTGTATATCCTGTGTTCCTTACTGTACTTATTAGTAATGCTTTTTTTTCATCTTGTTCTCCTCTCTGTACTGTACTGTATCTCCAGATGAATATATCCTCAGGTGTGTTAGAGAACCTGTAAACTGCACTACAGGATCACAACAGTTCAAGTAGCAACACCGACACTTAATTCTTCAAACATAACTTCATGGTTACAGTACTGTACTAATTTGTCATATATGAAGATGAGTAATAAGAACAATCTTAAACAATAATACTTGTACAGTACCTAGAAACATTGAAATCACTTACTGTATATAAAACCCATCAGTTAGGAAAAGTACTGACCAACACTGAACTTAATGAGGCAACAACAAACTGAATCATGACACCAACAAGAGCAGAAGAGAACCAATTCTACTCATGCAAGAAACACACACATCACTGAATGTAAATATTTATGATTTACATTCTTTAATGATAAATAGATTTCAGTGAGTTTTTCTTATCATTCTTTTAAAATGAGAGAAATGATCATAAATACTGTAGTCTTCTATAAGCTAACCTTTGCACTAAGCTACAAACAAGTTCTAACAGGTTTATGACAAAACAGATTAAGGGACAAATAAAGTAGGAAAAAAATCAATACAAAACTAAACCACGGATTTGTTCCAAGCAAGCATGTCATACAGGCCGTAACAGGGGTAGTCATATACTACCTGCTCTGGTTGCTGTGATACACTGCGCTTCTTTGTGGAGTTTTGCCTAGCCCTCATAGAGCTTCTAAAAGAGCGGTAGAATGTCTTAAGGTGAGGAGTGAAGAAATCCTAGTCAAGTGATAAGAAACAAAGGCATTTACAGGGTGAACCTGGAGCACTAAAGTTACTGGGAGTCAGGAGAGTCAACATTGTTCTCACTGTCTTGAACTACTGGAATATCTTTCAAAGGTTGTATGACAAAGTTCTTGACACCCATAACTGAACATATGGTGAAACTTCAAGTCAGATAACTGCACACAAGTTACTACACGATGCACAAAAAACTACATCAAGCGTCTTTACTAACATTCGCTATGAGGATGTGTGCTTAGTAGTACAGTACATAGTATACCTTATAATAGTAGCATGCCAGCTGCAGAAACAAGTGATTATATTATTGGTATATGTATTATATAAAATAAGGTGTTCTATATAACACCATCATGTTAAGTCCAATCTTGTTAAAAGTATTTAACCTTTGTGTATAACTGTATTTTGCCTGTCTCGTAACATTTAAGCAAAAGATTAATTGGAAATGTTCCAGTCAAGCAAGACTTAAGAGGAATTATACAATACTTAATACAAATAATTCTACAATATTGCCATCTGTCATATGAACAAATGGCAAAAAAATTACAGTACAGAACAGTACAGTACAGTACAATAATTATCCAAATCTTACCTTTTTGGTTTGTGCAGCACCATCATCACTGTCAATATAATCAATGGTATCTTGATCATCATCATCATCATCATCTGACTCCACTTCACTACCTGGCAAATAACATAGGAATTATAACAAAGCCATTTGAAATGTCTTAACTTTTATTGTACCATTTCACAAATTATCAGTTAATAGCCTTTCGGGCAACTGGTTTGTTTTGCTACTTCGTTATTGTTCGGTGTCCGTACAGAAGTTAACTGGAGCATCCGGAGGAACCCTGCGATGTTTGTCAAGGTCACACTCTATAACACCCTTCCCATCTCTATCAAAGACTTGAACCCAGGACTCAAAGGTGCGAGATACAAGTGTTACCGCTGTACTGTACTGCACCACCAACACTCCTAGTTTTTCATTTCTAATTTTCACTTTGCGACTATCAGCTTATCAGTGTTTGGCTTATTGTATGTAACATTGTGGATGAAAAGAATTTGGCAGGGAAGGAGGAAGGAACATGGGAGGATAGGGGTGGGAGGAGACATGACAACTCTACATTGAGGTGGCAGTTAAAAGTCTGTGATTTACTCCACACCACAAATTGATTTTTGAGTTTAATTGAGACAGGCACAGCTTACATTAACACAGCCACCAAAGTTGTAAAAATATCAAAGTATAATGTACATTTGACAACACATATTATATCTTCTATATTTATGAAATAAAAAGTCCAAATTACAGAATTATTACATTTCTACCCGTAAATTTGGAATCTGAAAAATGATCTCAATAATGCTTACTGGCACACATGTAGTACAAGTTAGAGGAACAAAGGGGTGTGGCTAAGCAAAAAAGTTGCCAACTAGGATTTTCACAACCCAATATGAGACTAACTATTCTTCTACTCTACCTTGATACAGGTCCACAATCCCTCATCCGCAATTCCGTCTGCTGCTGCTGCTCAGATATTTTTTGTGATTTTGTGATTTTAAGTTTAATTTCACTGTGAAAATGTGAAAGAGCTTCAGATAACCCTATGGGTAACTTTGAGAAGAGAAGGAAGCATCTCTTATTATCAATAGCACAGAAAGTGGAGTTATTACAGAAGGTTGACCGTGGTGTGGCGTCTTACTGAAGAATATGGTGTGGGAACTACCAACGTATATCACTTAAAGAAACAGAAAGACAAGTTGTTGAAGTTTTACACTGACAGTGATGACCATAAACTAATGAAAAGTAGGAAAACATTACTTAGGGCAAAAAATGAAGATCTTGACCGTGTGATGATTGAGTGGATTCGACAACGAAAAAGTGAATGTATGCCACTGACTGGTTTGATGGTCATGAAACAAGCTAAAATATACCATGAGGAACTGAACATTGAAGAGGAGTGTGAATATTCAGAAGGTTGGCTGCAGAAACATTAATGTGTTTGCTGAAGGAGTGTTGCCACAGACCCCACTAGGGTGTTACCATAATACTATACAAGGTATATGTGCCGTACTACCGTTCTGAAATCCGAAAAATTCCGAATTCCGAAACACATCTGGTCCCAAGGGTTTCGGATAAGGGATTGTGAACCTGTATCAATGTTTGTCGCATTAAACAGCTAAAGATTTTTGACAAGGGAGCAAAGACTAATTCAGTTGAAGGGAACTAATTACAATGCACTAAAGCTAACAGCATTAAGTCAGTAAGTTTCATTTAGAATTCCATCACATAAATCTTCAACGACGATCATACTGTACCGAGGAAAGGAATAAAGAACAAAACTTCTCCCGAGCTGTATAAGTTGTCATCTGGTAAAGGACTGAGCAAAAAGTTTTCCAAAGATATGAACATGGAAATGTGTATTCAGGTTAGGTTAGGTTCAGTTAAGCAGCAAAAAATGAATATCTTACCTTGAGGTTTTTTCCCTCTAATGATGATTTTATTTTTAAGTTCCTCTGGAGATGGTACACTTGTTATGTCTGCTGGTGCTTGGTCTGTTGCAAGCATGTCTGGCAAAGGAGAAGAATTTATATTGGTAAACCACGCCTAATGATAACACAGTTGACCAACAATTGGTCTTAAGCTGCATCACTGAAGGCTTGTCAAAAAGTTGTTTGAACAAGTGAGACAGTCTCCAACGACTGGTATTAAAAAAACTGACAGAAGCAGCTAAAAACAAAATTTCCTTTAAGATTAAGAGAAATATTCTCATGTACTTTATGAGAGGAGATATGGAGAGCAACAACTTTATTTGCTTGCATTATAATCAACAAGGAGTGTACTTTATCTGGGAAGTACTGTACAATGCTTATAAAATCAAAGTAAATTACAAACCTACCTCCAAGGATATCCTTCATGAGGTTCACCATGACCTTCTGCTGTTCTACACCAAGATGGTTCTCAATAGAGAGGATGACTGGGTATGGCGAGACCTCAAAAGCATAAGCCTTGATACCATCCCGTAGCACATCAGCAAGAGTGATTTTAGAGGTTAACGTGTGGCCGTGGTATATAATCGGTTCTCCATCGTCACCATCCCATACATCCACTGTAGAAAAGAAACTTTTTCAGTAAATTCATAAATTTTGAACATTAACTGTTTATAAAGATCTTAATTCTGAAAATATCAAAACTCTAAACCAAAGTTCACAAAAGTCACTAGATGCTAAATCATTTATGAAATGGAAATATTATAACCGGTCTATCAGAAAAAATTATTATTAACTACTGTACCGGTAAATGTGCAGAACATAATTGGTAAATGATACGTTGAAACAAATACTGTATCAATTAATTCACCTGAAACAGAAGGCTACCAGTTGAGTACAAGATGCAACACCTGAACACAAAATAATGCCAGGTGAATATTGGTGGGAGATTACAATACAAATAAAGGAAGGTGGATGCAGATTTAGAGTGATTGTAGCAACACAAGTTGTTCCATCATAATGTTCCAAGAATATTTTACACAAGTTATTGCGGTGCGTCATGGTGTACCGTACAAGATAATAACTGGTACTGTACTATACTCACACTCCAGGAGCCGACAGCCTCGTTTAAGTGCACTTATGTAGCCTTCAACACTACTTTCTCCAGCCAGTTGGTGTCCAGTCAAGTACCTGACATATAAATCAAAGGTTTTAGAACAAAAAGCTTTTTGCATCAATTGACCAATAATAAACAATCTAAGTGCAAACACATTTTACAGAAGACAACAATAAATTTGTACAAAAGTCAAACAATGCAGCAATGAGTGAATTATAAGGTAAACATTTTCAAAACCAAGGATGGAGTTCAACCTTGAAGCCAAACAATATTATGTTCTCTTGTGCTAAAATACAATGAAATTGTCACATTTAATCACCAGAGTAAGCAAATACTGGGACTCCAAAATACATGAGAAAATAATGAAATTATCAACTTAACCTGAAGACTTAATTGTAATTTATTACTAAGCACATTTGATAACTTATGTTAAATAACATTTAAAAAATAAAGTACTGTACAGTATACGACAGTCAACATATTTTGACCATGTCTCACCCCAGAAAGGAAACAAACTCTTGTTGACGAAACTCATCCCGTTACAGTACTTACGTGTTATGGGAGGAGGAGATGTAGTAATGTGACAGTGGTTGAGTCATGTCCATGTGCACATGACTCTGATGCTCATGGTTGAAAATATCAAACATATCAGACAGCAGCATGTGGTAGAATCCTAGAAGTGAAAATTATTCTAAATTATTACCATATATTTTCTGCATTAACAAATGCTAATTGTTTTGTGGACCAACATGAAAATACAGTCCAGTCCAGTACAGCAGATAAAACACTGAATTCTGGGAGCCATTAAAGTACGAGGAACATGCCTTTTATAAACACCACACCTAATATATTTAAATTTGCAATATTTTCATGACCTCAAGGTTACCATTTAATGTAATACAATATCTATTTAGTTTACAACTAATACTGAGGGAACAATATACCCTTATTCCTGTCTGCCACTGACAATTAAATGATCCAAAAAAAATAAAATTAACAAAGGAAAATACTTTAACCAATTTAGATAATATACTGTACACCCAGTAAGAGGCATTGGTATGGTGTGAAATTATTTTTGCCGCATGTAAAATTTGGCTACATTATGGATTTCATAGAACACAATACACTGTACTGGTAATGAAACGGAGAATGTACAGTCATCCACAAGAGTTGTGTTGCCTCTCCTCCTGAACCAATAACCTTGAGATTCGGACATGCAAATCCAAATCATTTTATGGACAGAATATTGCATCGGCGTTTCCCGATTTGGGTTCACGAGTTTGAATCCCAGGGTTCGTGGAACAGCAGGAGAGACGACAGGACTTTTGTGGGCGAGTGTACGTGACGATGAACTAGAGATGTCAGGCTCAGTCATGAAAACATTACTGTTCTTACATGTAATTGTGTGGCTACTTTAACGTGTATTGGTATGTGTGCACAATTTAGTGGTTGGGTTTAATGTTAACATTTCTGATGTGTTGATTTATAATATTAATGGTTCTTATGTTGATATATTTATGTAATGCAAGATCATCAAAGGTGATTAAAAACTGGTAAAGACTAATATTATGGAAATGCCTTATTAAGTTCCATGCTATTGTATATAGTTGAAGGCGTGGGGTGAGGCAGATACAGCCGGGAGGCAGAAACATCATGTGTGGGGGAACATTTACAGTATTCATGTTTTGGTTTAAATATATTATTGTGCTGCTCTAGATATTATGTTAGGTACAATCATTATATGGGTGATGTATGTTATATTATGTTAGGTACAATCATTATATGGGTGATGTATGTTATATTATGTTAGGTACAATCATTATATGGGTGATGTATGTTATATTATGTTAGGTACAATCATTATATGGGTGATGTATGTTATATTATGTTAGGTACAATCATTATATGGGTGATGTATGTTATATTATGTTAGGTACAATCATTATATGTTATATTTGTGTCTATAGGATAAGGATTAGTGTTGTGATGTAGCACAGCGTTGGGTTACTTAAACAATACTGTAAATCATAGTTAATTTTATCTTAAGTTGATCACTTACCAATTGAAGTGACATACTACAGGGGCAGATCCAGGAATATCAAGAGGGGGGTCCCAAGAAGTTGTGGGTGGGGGAACATGGCGAGCGCAGCAAGCCTACCCAGCTGGGGAGGGGGGAGGGGGGGGGGTGCTGTAAGCTCTCGGAAGATTTTTTGAAATCTGACCAATATCAAGGGCATTTTGAAGCCATGCACACTTGATATTAGGAGATATTCTGAAGTCAATAGTAAATACTTTTACTATACAAAAATGCCTGAGTACAATACTGCATTAAAGAAAAAGTATTGGAATTTTTGGGTGAAAAAAGAGGGGGTGGGGGGGTCCAGACCCCAAGAACCCCCCCTGGATCTGCCCTTGCACTGATATTGTTTCCTCAAAGTTTATTCCCGTTAACTTATTCCAACACTGTAATGTGAAGACCCAAACCCTGACCCTGAAGCAGTCTGCCCCATGTCCTGTTTGTAGCCTCCACTCACAGGATCATACAGGTACTGTTTTGATTCATTGTCAATTCAACCAGTCCAATATCCATCTTTTATTGTGTCCACTCACTGAAAGATTATCGTGCACCTTTACGGGGTTATACATCATGACACACTGGACCAAGAAATACGATACAGTAGAACGTCAAAATAACACGAGATACATTCCAAGAGAGGTCGCTTTAAAATGAATTTGCATTAAATCGAAGTGTTCTTTAAATGGAATAATTTAGTTTGGTACTTGAGAGAAACACAAAATGCTAAAAAGACTAACCCCCATATTATTAAATAAGCTCTTCCCTTGAATAGGGTCGTGTTTCAACCTGGGTCTTAAACTAAATGAGTCAGGTTGAAACACGACGACCCTATTCAAGGGAAGAGGTTGTTTAATAGTACGGGCGTGAGAGTCTACCCAGATGCACCTCAGCCCATCTCCTAGAATAAACAAAACATTGTTTTTTGTAGTACAGTTTACCCCGCTTAACGCGCTTTCACTTAACGCGTTTTCGCATATACGCGGTGCCTTGCCAAAGCTGAACTTTCACTTAACGCGGGTTTTTCCACAGCTACGCGGTGAGTGTCCGGCTCGGATGCTATTTTTAGATTTTGACCACGCGCCACCCACCCGCCCGCCTGCCTGCCTGCCTCTCCCTCCTCCTCCCTCCGCTTGGGTAAGCGGCGCGGTAAGGTTGCGCAGTGTGTGTCTTTGTTGCGTTATCACTGACGTCATATGACGTCTCGGACTGTGATTGGCCATGCAGCCCTACCCCCCTCTGCTGCTAGCTGTAATTGGCTTAAAGTATTATGACGTGACTACCCCGGGGAGGGAGGGAGGGAGGAGAGACGACGCTTGACCTAGCCGCGGCAGTTTCATCCCTCAAGGCCACGCCGGGTTAACGCGCATCCATTGTTCCGTAAAATGGCTTCCGCCGGACCACCACCCCCAGAGAGAAACCTTTCCTTACCTGGACCCAGCGGCACTAAACCAAAGAAGACACGACGTTCATTAAGCTACGAGCTGAAGTACCAAATTGTTCAAGATTTGGAGAAAGGAAGACGCCAAGTTGATCTCGCGCGCCAGCATGGCGTCAACGAATCTACGATTCGTACAATAAAGAAGGATGCAGCCAGCCCAAGCCAGTGATAGTGAAGTTGATTTTGAGGGATTTGTCAGGGAAGCCATAACAACTGTAAGTGACAGTGATATTGATTCACCTAGTAATGGTGATTCACCTAGTAATGGTGATTCACCTGAGGGGCAGTAATCTGCCCTCTGCCTCGGAACCAGCCTCCATCCCCGTATGCCGACCCATCTCTTCTACTACCGTGAGTGTTCCTCAAAAATTTTCGTTTTTTAACCTATTCTTTATTTTTCCTATGTTAACCTTTATCTTTCCTAACCTAACCTCTTCTATATTACTTGTTTTTCATGCCACCATAAAGTTAAGATAGAATTTTTACTACAACATAGTTATTTGTCGTCAAAAAGTGGAGTTTGGGGGTCGGGCTGGGTTCTATTGGAATTAATCCCATATGTTCTGTTATTCACTTAACGCGGTTTTCACTTAACGTGGGACCCTCTGGGTTCAATTGACCGCGTTAAGTGGGGTACAACTGTATTATGTTAAAACAAACACTCATAGATCAATACAGCTAAAATTATGAGACGTGAAATGGTCTGTTTACTAGCGATCAGCTGATGGGGGGGGGGTGATATGTTTGACAGTTGATGTCAAGGTCTAGTGCTTATTTAATTATCTGTCCTTAAGAGTGACTAAATTTTTCTCTTATTAAATGTCACTGAACTGACATGGGAGAATATAATTAACATTGCTGGAATTCTTATAAGATGGTGATTAATTTTAATATAAACATGCTATAGCTCACATCAGACATATAAATTTTAGTTCTAATTTAAGGATTTTATTACAAAGAGCAAAAATTTTTTATCTCCTGAGCAAAACATAAGGCGTTTACATTCAAGTTTTATATACAGTTGTACCCCACTTAACGCGGTCAATTGAACCCAGAGGGTCCGCGTTAAGTGAATAACAGAACATATGGGATTAATTCCAATAGAACCCAGCCCGACCCCCAAACTCCACTTTTTGACGACAAATAACTATGTTGTAGTAAAAATAACATCTTAATTTTATGATGGTACATGCACACAATTAATACTTAAGAGAAATAGAGAAATACAGTCGCCAAGTTAATGTCCATTCAAATAATGGACTCAACTCCCTCCCCCTCTTCTCACACTACACTCACTGGCTCTTCCCTCTGAGAAATTTTTGGGGGGAAAACCAGGTATAGTAATAAATAATTCCTCAAACTAAAGTTAGGATAATATAATTGACATTGCTGGATTCCTTGTAAGACCAGGAATATTTTGAATATAAATGTCATATATTTTTCACAAAAGATAACATATTTACTCAGAATAAACTTTACATCTAAAATTTGTATGTCTAATGCAAAATCTATGATGTTTATATTCAAAATGATCAGCAAATTGTAAGAATTCCAGCAATGTAAATTATATTCTGGCCGGATAATTTGTATGAATTTTATGAGCTAAAACAAATATCTTCAGTTAATATAAAAAAAAAAATATTCTTCGACACTATCTGTCAATCAAAGTACCCCACCTTGCCTTCCCCCCTCTTCCAACCGCGTGGTCAGTCCCAACCCTCCCCCCACCCCCCACCAATCCTCCATTCAAGAGTTTTTAACATTTAGTATTAAATAATACCTCAGATTAAAGTTAGGATAATATAATTGACATTGCTGGATTCCTTGTAAGACCAGGAATATTTTGAATATAAATGTCATATATTTTGGACAAAAGATAACATAATTACCTAGAGAACAATTTTTATCTAAAAATTGTATGTTTAATGCAAAATATATGTTGTTTATATTCAAAATGATCACCAAATTATAAGAATTCCAGCAATGTAAATTATATTCTGACCGGGTAATTTGTATGAATTTTATGAGCTAAAACAAATATCTTCAGTTAATAAAAAAAATAATAATTCTTCACGGGGTAACAGATGGTCGGTCGGTCCCTCCCTCCCCCCCACCCCCCACCAACCGTCCCAAGGAGATGTGTGGGATAACCACTAAATTTTAATAAATAATACCTCAAACTAAAGTTAGGATAATATAATTGACATTGCTGGATTCCTTGTAAGACCAGGAATATTTTGAATATAAATGTCATATATTTTGGACAAAAGATAACATAATTACCTAGAGAACAATTTTTATCTAAAAATTGTATGTTTAATGCAAAATATATGTTGTTTATATTCAAAATGATCACCAAATTATAAGAATTCCAGCAATGTAAATTATATTCTGGCTGGGTAATTTGTATGAATTTTATGAGCTAAAACAGGCAGTCAGGCAGGGTGGCGGGTGGTGTGAATCTAAAAATAGCTCTCGAGCCGGACACTCACCGCGTATATGATGAAAAATGCCACGTTAAGTGAAAGTTCAGCTTTGGCAAGGCACCGCGTATATGCGAAAACGCGTTAAGTGAAAGCGCGTTAAGCGGGGTAATACTGTGTGTATATATATATATATATATATATATATATATATATATATATATATATATATATATATATATATATATATATATATATATATATATATATATATATATATATATATATATATATATATATATATATATATATATATATATATATATATATATATATATATATATATATATATAAAAGGTTAGGTCAGGTGGCAGTGGCCATGACAGCGGACTTCCCTTTGATCTTCTTGTGTCCATTAGCACCTTGACTACCCTCCCCTCTCTTCTCCCCCATCTTTCCTTCAGGGGTTTGGTCTTCCCATTAAATGTCAGTTGCTCTTTGTATACTATACCTGTAACCAAAATTAATTTTAAAGAGGCTGTTATTCTTAAATGCGTTACATAATTTTGTTTTGGATATAAAGCCTGCACTGTATCTATACGTATATGCCAGACCGAGTATTTAAACTCTTAAATAATTAAGTACGACTGCCTCCCTCACCCAGCACCCACCACATGCTACGTGGTGTGAAAAATTCAGCCACTCATCAATTAGAATAAAAAAATGACACAGCCACACCCCAATTAGAGGGCCAGTTCATGGCGAGTCTTAGTCAGACTCAGTCACTATGGAGGTAACTGTCGTCCTCAAACTCCTCAACTGAAGGAGCCTGAAAGCTACTTGGCATGCCCAGGGGATGGAATGGAGCTACCGAGGTCTTTCCCAACATTATGTGACTTATCTCTCAAGCTTAACACCCCACTACCTGCACCTGCTGCTTGTGAGAGTCTGTTTAGTCATGCTGAGCTTATTATTTATAATTTAATTAATTTTTTTGCACCCTAGGGAGCGACAATCCTAGTCACAAGACCATGCGGTCAGATGCTAATACAGTACATTGGTACTCGTGTCTCACAGTACACGCTATGACTTGTGATATGGTGACAATATTGGTATGATTTAAGGCCAATGGGAGTTAGCACCCACCAAAGTGTGGGTAGCATACAAGAATTAAATCTAAATTATTATGAATAAGTAGGAGGTGACACAGTGGTTAGTGACTCTCTCTGTGGAAGGAGGTCCCTGACAGAGGGACAGTCAAGGCAATAATGTTGAAGGATTTTAGCATTGGGACAGTTACAGAGTTTACAGGAAGAGAAGTGCAGGTCATCCCACACCTCGGGTACATGCCAGATAGGTCTGTATCCTAACCTAATGCCAGCAGAGATAATATTATGTCTGCGGACCGTAAGTCCACGTCAACGATACTTGTGCAGATAAGAAAGAAAGTTATCAAAGTGTTGGATGGATATATTTTCAGCCCATTCACTATCCCTGCAATGGACTGTAGGGGGAAGAGCGGTTGGACGTATTCTCTTTCAGTAGCTCACGTTGGGCTTATATTTAGGCATAAAAGATCTTGATTGGACAGCCATAATTTTTAGAATCAGTTATTGATTAATCTCAAGAGAAAGATTTGCAAATAAACAAGTGTAATGCTATTTGATATAAACATTACTTTTGTTGTTACTTTTTACTTTTAGTACTTGCGTACTGTACTTTATGAACGAGATACTTTTTTACTTCTACTCGAGTACACTGAACTTTGGATACTTCTACTTGAGGAATACTTTGCCAATGTAATAATACTTTTACTTAAGTAACAAAATCCAGCACTTTTCACACCTCTCTATATACATACGGAAGGAAAAATGAGCCCATAAGCATAAATTATATTCAGACTGTGGACTCCAATGGACTGTGTTTAAGGGGGACCAAAGTTTATAAAGTTATTAGTTTCTGAGTACAGTACAGTACCAGGACATTACAATACTGTACAGTACAAGTACCAGAACAGTACAGTACAAGGACAGTACAAGTACCAGAACAGTACAGTACAGTACAGTACAGTACAGTACAGTACAGTACAGTACAAGTACCAGAACAGTACAGTACAGTACCAGACCAGTACAGTATAGTATAGTACAGTACAGTACAGTACAGTACAGTACAGTACAGTACAGTACAGTACCAGGACAGGACAGTAGAGTATGAGTACGAGTACCAGTACAGTACAGTATTGTACAGTACAAGTACCAGTACAGTACAAGTACCAGTACAGTACAAGTACAGTACAGTACAGGACAGTAGTATATAGTACAGTACAGTGGTATATAGTACAGTACAGTACAAGTACCAGAACAGTACAGTATTGTACAGTACAAGTAACAGCACAGTAGTATATAGTACAGTACAGTACAAGTACCAGAACAGTACAGTACAAGTACCAGTACAGTACAGTATTGTACAGTACAGTATAGTACAGGACAGTAGTATATAGTACAGGACAGTAGTATATAGTACAGTAGTATATAGTACAGTACAGTACAGTACAGTACAGTAGGAACTGTGGTGTTCAGTAATTTTGTGTGCCAAGGATACATTGCATAATATAGCATACCACTGTCACCATATCTTGGAAAATGCCGTGTGTTATTTGTTGATAACTGGTATGCCAGTTCAAAGTTGCTTGGTTACTAACTAGTGAGAATACAAGTGGTTGTGGAATGGAAAGAGGAACAGAAAACACACACCATTAACAGTTGTGAAGAAAAAGGGAGTGAAATAGTGTCTTGCTGTGCCAAAAGAATACATTATTGGGTTTCAAATGGAAAGATAAGAGAGATTCATATGCTTAGTACCTTGCCTGAAGGGATCATGATTCACACTGGCAAGACAGGGTGTTGCTGTAACAATAAGACAGCCAGTAAGTGCTCTTGAATACAGGTATATCAAGAAATTGCAAATCGTTGATAAATCTGTTGAATTGAATGTGTATGAAAGTGTTTGTTGGTACATAAAGTTATTCAAATCTATGACTGATATGTTAGTATTGAATGTCTATTACAGGTTTGTGTTAAAATCAGGCAAGAAACCATTCTCTTGGACTTCAATAAGGCCACACACCAAATGGTCGACAAATACCACGTACAATATGGTATGTCCAGGCACGGCTGCTGCAGCTACACAAGTAGGTCACTTTCTTCAAGTTTGACAGACAGACATTTTATAATGCCACTCCAGGCCCCTGGACTGTGTCCCAAAACCATCTCAGAGATGTCATGTTTGTGATAATACTTTACCATCATAAAGTTGAGTTGACACAACATTGCTTTGTCTGTGTAGTGTAGCCAAGGTTTGAGGAGCATCACACATGCAGTGATGCCGATTATAAAAGTTGACATAAGTGAAGGCTGAGTATTATGCAAGTAACAATTGAGAGCACACTACAGTTTAATTTTATATTTGGCAATTTTACAAAATAGTAAGTGAAAATTACTGTCCAATAAAAATGAAAGCTGCAAAAGAAAGATTCATATTTGGTTAATAAACTAGCAAGGTGATGGTGAGTAAGCCCTGACATTACACCCATATAAATATCCAATAACCACAACTCACCATCTTGGGTCATATATCCTTGGTCTTTGAGATCACTGATTTCAAATTCATTGATGAGTGTGGTGGCTTGGTTAGCATCATAGTTGGGAAGGCCTTGTTCTTTTTGCAGGAAGGCACACAGTTGGTCCGCACTCATCAGCTGAGATTTCTCACTTGCATATCTGTCAACAACACATGCTCTCCGTCAATAACAACATACTGTACATATCTGTCAACAGCACATGCTCTCCGTCAATAACAACGTACTGTACATATCTGTCAACAACACATGCTCTCCGTCAATAACAACATACTGTACATATCTGTCAACAACACATGCTCTCCGTCAATAACAACATACTGTACATATCTGTCAACAGCACATGCTCTCCGTCAATAACAACATACTGTACATATCTGTCAACAGCACATGCTCTCCGTCAATGACAACATACTGTACATATGTCAACAACACATGCTCTACGTCAATAACAACATACTGTACATATCTGTCAACAACACATGCTCTCCACAATAACAACATACTGCACATATCTGTCAACAGCACATGCTCTCCGTCAATAACAACATACTGTACATATCTGTCAACAACACATGCTCTCCGTCAATAACAACATACTGTACATATCTGTCAACAGCACATGCTCTCCGTCAATAACAACATACTGTACATATCTGTCAACAACACATGCTCTCCGTCAATAACAACATACTGTACATATCTGTCAACAACACATGCTCTCCGTCAATAACAACATACTGTACATATCTGTCAACAGCACATGCTCTCCGTCAATAACAACGTACTGTACATCAATGCTACTCATCAATAACACACCCAAGGGCTATCTAATATTAACCCATTCACTAGTCCAGGTTGTGACTGAGCCAGACAGTTGCCAGCCCTCCTTGCCTCACACAGTCCACCCAGCTACAAATATTTAGGAATAACTCAGTTGTGTTGATCCTTCAGCATTTTCCAAATACATTACAGTCACCTCTTGATTTGCACGAGTGTAATTTACACGTTTTTAAATAAACACTAGTATTATATTAATACCCATTTTTAAAATAACAAGAAGTTTTTTTTTCAATATAATGGTTCTGAAAAGAGCGCCATTGTGCCAGGCAGCTTAGTTCAGTACCACATTGCTCTCCTATTTTACGAAAAAGGAAAAGTAACATCACCTGAACCATCACACCTGCCATCTCACAAGCTCCTACTACTCCTCCCCCGTCACCTGCTGTCATCTGACTCCCTCCCCAAGTAACACCACCACTAGTTCTCTCACCAGCCAGCCATCACTCAACATAAATGTTAGCACTAAGTTTCATTTAAAATCTATTTTCTTGCTACTGTATTATTAGGTTTGCTTCTATTATTTTATTATTATTATTATATTGTTATTGGTATCATTATATTATTATTGTAGTTACAGTCGACCCTCGTTAATTCGGACCCCTTTAATCCGGATTTCGGATAATTCGGACAAAATCTGAACGAACTTTTAGCTTCAGACATGAAAAATATTTACTATTTACTGCCAGTAAACAATGGAAACGTAAAATATGTACCAATTAGTAATGAAAAGTTGTGCCGTTCCTTCAGCAAATGAAGCTCACCAACTTACAATAGGCTAAATTACCTTACAACGTGTTTTCAGTAGTCTATGTTGAAGTTCTTAGCATAGGCTAACTTATCATATCATATACGGTATCACAGTACTCGTTGATCTACAAAAAATACCGTTAATAAAAACCTTTTTGATATTTCACACGTAATATAATACCCGGTAATCCACTTCAACCTCCTATTGTTTACAACGACGCATGACGCACCACCAGCTGTTGAGTATCAATCAGCTAGATGCTACACGTATTTTTCGAATCGTTTTCAGTTATAAAACTGTTACATCACACGTATATTTTACCTAAACTGCGCCTGAATGAATATATTCTCGGAAATAAATAGTAGTTCTGCTGAAACGTGATGTATTTCAATGTAAAATAGGATAAAATACATGACGAAAACAAAAGACTTTACCTAAGCTTTCGATGTTCATGAGATGTTATTCGTTTTTTTACTGGTTTTCGGTTAAAATACTGTTATATTACAATGATATTCTATTCATACTGTGCTCGATATAATACATTCACGGAAATGTAATATTTTTGCTGAAATTACTTGCGTATTACAGTGGAAAGTGGGATAAAATCGTGACGAAAACAATGACTTTGAAATATAATGCGATATTAACCCCTAAATCGGTTAATTCGGACTATCGGCTAAAACGGACACCCTCCCCCCCATTGGTCCGAATTACCGAGGGTCGACTGTATCATATTATTGTAAATAAAACCTTGAAGGAAATAGATACAAATTACAGTGTTTAGGGAGCATTTCCCTTAACCTCTGCCATTTCCTTTATTTCTTATGGGATAATTAAGTTTGACTTATATGTTTTTGAATTACACGGCCATTCTCAAGAACGTAACTACAGTATCGTGTAAATCTGGAGATGGCTGTACTACAAGATAGTGTTCAAATATCTTGTACAAGAGCTTAACTACAGTAGATCGTCGATATAACACGAGATACGTTCCAAGAGAGGTCGCTTTAAACCGAATTCACACTAAATCCAAGTGTTGTTTCAATGGAATAATTTAGTTTGGTACTTGAGAGAAACACAAAATACTAAAAAGACTGAGTCTACCCAGATGCACCTCAGCCCATCTCCTAGAATAAACAAAACATTGTTTTTTGTAGTATTATGTTAAAACAAACCTTCATAAATCAACACAGCTAAAATTATGAGACGTGAAATGGACTGTTTACTAGCGATCAGCTGATGGGAAGATGGGGGTGGAGGTGATATGTTTGACAGTTGATGCCAAGGTCTAGTCCTTATTTATTTATTTATCTGTCCTTAAGAGCCACTTTAAGTTTTCTCTTATAAAACGTCACTGAGCTGACATGTTCTAATTAATTTTATTACGAAGGGCTAAAAATTTTATTTCTTGTGCAAAATATATGACGTTTATATTCAAATTATTCGCTGTCTTGCAAGGATACTAGCACTGCAAATTATATTCTCTTAACATTAGTCGATGATATTATATAAGATAAAAACTGTAAGCCTACTGTATAACCACCAAACCCTTGCTGGGAGGAAGGGGAGGCGGGTATGTGACAGTGACATGTTTGACAGTTAGCGTCGAGGGTCTAGTGAAGTATTTATTTGTTTATTTATGTCCTTTAGATTGAGTTTTAGGTTTTTTTTTATAAAATGTTACAGAAGTGACCGGGGAGAATATAATTTACATTGCTGGAATTCTTATAAGGTAGTGATTAATTTGAATATAATCATGCGATAGTTTGCACTTGACAAAAATTTTAGTCATCATTTAGTACAGTACAGCTTTGTCCTTAGGACAGTGTAGCGTGCCCAGAGAAACATTAGGCGCGAATTTTAAAATAAGATGCGCCAGGTTGACTCGCACAAAATAGGAAAGATTCGCTTTAAATTAAAACATTATCTTTAATTGTGGGTGTCGTTTTTAATCAATTATCTTAAATTGAATCGCTTTAAATCGATGTTCTACTGTATTTACCTGAACAAAAACAGCTATGATATGTTATTAACCTCTACCTGTAACAGGTACAATAGACAAATCCCATTACCAGGTTTAAGATTCGTGATTTCGATGATTCGCAGTAAGCAGCTGGTGGCTAGCCTTGTCCTTCAGTGCAACAAGTTACCCCACACGCCTGCAGCATCTCCCTTACCCAGTACCCCTGACTCAGCATCCTGTGTCATACTCTCAAAACTTTGTGTTTCTTTGTGAAAATGGCCCCGAAAAGACTGCCTAGTGTCAGTGCTAGTGGAGTGAAACATAAAAGGTAAAAGTCAGTGATGACCCTGGCAAAGAAAATTTAATTATTAGACAAGTTAAAAATGGGGACGAGTGCTGCCCTGGTTGGTCGGTTGTTTAGTGTGAACGAACCCACAGTGCGGTACATTAGAAAGAATGAACAAGTAATTTGTGATTCTATTCAAGCGAATGTTCCTGCAAGTGCTAAAGTGGTGCAGGTTGTTCGTGACAAGAACATTGTGAAAACTGAGAAAGCACTGAACATTTGGACTGAGGACCGGCACCACAAAAATGTTCCTATCGACAGCAACGTGATTGGTGAAAAGGCTAAAAGTCTTTATGCTCATTTTTACGAGTCAACGGGTGGTGAAGGGGCTAGTGCCATGACTGAACCAACTTTTAGTGCCAGTAAAGGTTGGTTCAAGAATTTTAAGAAAAGATTCTCACTCCATAATGTGAAGCAGACTGGGGAGGCCGCATCAGCTGACCACACAGCCGCAGATGTAATTCCCACCAAGTGGAAGAAAACAATAAGAGAGAAAGGCTACAGACCAGAGTGAGTGCTTAATGCTGATGAATCTAGTTTATATAGGAAGAAAATGCCTGGTAGAACTTACATAAACAAGCAGGAGAGGCGTGCCTCAAGGCAGTCAGGGACAGAGACGTTCATCTTCTGTGGCAATGTGGCTTGCCTGGCTCGCTTTACCGCTCAGCAAACCCTTGGGCTTTCAAGGGTAAAAACAAGAACCTTTTGGCAGTCCAACAAAAAGGCTTGGGTAACCGTCCAAGCATTCCTGGACCGGTTCCATAACTGCTTCGTCCCGGAAGTGAAAAAATACCTTGCTTCCGAGAAGATGGAATTCAAAGTGTTATTATTGATAAACAATGCACCAGGCCACCCAGAAAGTTTAGCCTTCCAGGTGTAGAGGTGGTGTTCCTACCCCCTAACACCACTGCTCTTATCCAGCCTCTCGATCAGGGTGTAATACACACCTTCAAGGCATATTATACACGCTGCTCTTTTGGTCGTATCCGTAGTGCCATGGATGAAGACCCTGACCTTGATGTTAGCAAGTGTTGGAAGGAGTACAGCATTGTGGACTGCATTACCAACATCAGTGAAGTGTTCAGTGAACTCAAACCAGAGAGAGTGAATGGTTGTTGGTGAACCTTATGGCCTGAGTGTGTGAATAATTTTCAGGGATTTCCGTCCATAGTAAAGGAGGTGAATGACATTGCGAGTGTTGCACGTCAGTTGGGTGGTGAGGGGTTTGTGGACATGGCTGCTGAAGACGTGGAAGAGCCCATTGATGGCCACGGAGAAGAACGGACAGAAGAGGATTTGGAAGAGTTGGTAAAAAGTGCCGATGAAGAGGAAGACATTATGGAATTACAACAAGAAGGTTGGAGCTTGGACAATATTGGTGAACTATTTCGTCAGGTAAAGATGACGAATGAATTCAATGTTGACCACGACCCTTCCATGGAACACAGCCTTAAGACAGTCCAAGGAATCAACCAGGTATTACTTCCCTACCAGTGACGTGCCACCCCACCACCCGCCTCTCCACCAACCACCACTCCATCACCCTCTTCCACCAGTGATCCACCTATGCTTCAGTAACCAGATGTCTCCCTATGTACAGTACACCACTTAAACTTCCACATATAATGTAAGTACTGTACAGTATTGTGACCTAAGTTTCTCCTACACAGTATACCTGTATATTAGTGCACTAAGTTATTATATAAGTAGCTATTACAGGTTTTGCCAATTCATGGAACCTATCCCTCACACAAGGCAAGGGTCTAATTATAAATTAAAGTTATAAAAACTTGGTTCTAAAATTTTTAACACAGTTTAGAGATTTTTTTCCTATACAAGGTGTGGTACAGGTACAGTACTTGTACTGGTCACATCAAAAGAAGGATTCAATACCTTACTCAGAACACCATCAATTATGAGTCTGAATAAATATTGTATTACTATAAACTACGTTGCCAGACAGCCCATTCACTCAATGTTTTTAATAACTTGCGTTGATCCTGTTAAAATATTTCTGGTCTATTAATATAACAAAATTAGATTAAATTTTGTTACAGGAGATTTACCTTCCCTCAACCAACCTTTCTCTACACAGTAAGGGTTTATGAATCCTCTGTGTAGTTCTATTGAGACTCTCCCAGTGCCGAGTCATAGCTACATTGATATAAACTTATGTTTAACGTAATAAAAACAAATTGAGCTGTCGTCTCTGGAGTTCATTCAACGTGGTGTTGCCTCCACCTTCCGACCGGAGCAACGGCTCTCTCCGCCGAGAAAACTGCCAAAAATGACATCACTATGTGACACGTTGTCACTCAAATTAATAAGTTGATACTTTACTTTGACAGATTCCGTGTTGTTTCATAAAATTAAATGTTTTTTCATTAAACTAATGGTTAAAATACAATTGTAATAAAATCTTTACTTATATGAACCAATTCACCAGAATTAAAGTGATTTATGAGAAATAGTTAAATCACTACAACCAAGTGTAACCATCCAACGGTCACCAGACTAATCACAGGGGGGGCCCCCAAATTCGCGGGGGTTAGGTTCTCAAAATGGATGCGAATCACCAAATCCGTGAATAACATTTGTGTGTGTGTGTGTGTGTGTGTGTGTGTGTGTGTGTGTGTGTGTGGGGGGGGGGTTACATTTTTACTTGTGTACAATTAAATGTATATTCCCTTTCATGTGTTTGCCCTTAGGAAAATTATTTCTTTTACCTGTATTGTATATATATATATGTGTGTGTGTGTGTGTGTAGAGACACACACACACACACACACACACATATACAAATAAATAATATTGGGAAAATTCTCTCACAAAGAATGGGAAACAAAATTATTAAATATGTGACAGTCTACCCTCAAGTTCGTGGTTTATTACTTTATTAATAAACCACGAACTTGAGGGTAGACTGTCACATATTTAATAATTTTGTTTCCCATTCTTTGTGAGAGAATTTTCCCAATATATATATATATATATATATATATATATATATATATATATATATATATATATATATATATATATATATATATATATATATATATATATATATATATATATATATATATATATATATATATATATATATATATATATATATATATATATATATATATATATATATATATATATATATACATACAGGTAGAGGAAATTACTGTCTCTAGAACGAATGGCTCCCTGTCCCAGCCACAAAAATACCAGCAACAACTTTAAAACTACCCACAGACATCCAGGGTGTCATCCGCGAATAATAGAGGACCGCGAAATAAAAATCTGTGAATTTGGGGGGCCCCCTGTACTAATAATGGTAATAATCCAACACCATTACTTATACAAGTGAATCATGGATTATATAAATTACAGAGAAACCCATAACATAAACCTGACAACAAGCACATTCAACAATTACTCATTACAGAAGCCCACCGTCCAGAAGTGCTATAATGCTCTTGGTGTCAAGTTGCCAGAGGCAATTACAAATCACTCAGTCTACGGGGATACACAGTAAAAATTTCCACACCTGTGACCTTTTTATACATACATCTTGTACAAGACCTGAGTTAAGTGTTTATGTAACTTGTAAAATTAGTGTTACCGCAAGCAGTAATGAGTATACAGTATATAGAGTACAGCCCTGTATTGAGATGGAGAGACCCAGAGGAGGTTGGGGTGTTGGGTGGTAGTAAGGGGAGCTTGTCTGTGTATAGACGCCTGACGCAGCAAAGGCGGCCAGCCAGGGCTGAGCATGTGACGCTGGGCAGGGCACTGCCACTGTAGCTATCCCCATCATAGAGTCAACACCTAACCTGTTTTTCTCGAAACTTTCAACACGTAAGTTTAACTTGTACTTATTGTTTACACAGGTAGACTGTGTCCATTGCATCGGTTATCATTGTGACAACATAGAAATATGGCAAATTAAGTAATCATTGTAAGTGTTAAGATTAGATTAATTACATAGCTATAATTGTTATGTAAATATATATTGGATTAAACATTTATGTATGATTGCCTATGTACGATTTATTTGAAATACAAAAAGGAATTGTATTCAACAGGTTTGACCCAATTATAATGTTGGACTTTAATGTGAAAAGTCTGATTAGCCTTTAAACACTCAGAAGGCGTTAACAATTACAGTACTGTATTTATTTTAGTAAGAGTAAAAAGAAATGAATCCAAGATGCTCCCTACCAGACAATACTGCCCAGCTGTGATGCTTCATCCCACAACACTGTACAGATGGAAAACATACCAGAGCACTGATGAACACTTCACACCCTTTAAATCAATAACAAAAGCCTACTGTATAAACATTCAGGTGTTTCAGTAAATTCTTCACAATAACACATGAGAAAAAGAAATACAGTTGAACCAGTCAAGGTCTTGGAGGTGACAGATCACTCTGCAACTAGCCCCACAGGCCAGAGAATGTGTGATGCTACATTGTTATTTGGCACAACACAACCCATGTTCAATAACCATAAGCTTAAAGGGTTAATATATAAACTGGTATGTCTTAATAAAATAAATCAAAGGCTATGTCACTAATATATTAAATGCAAAAGATACACTTGGCCTGGAGACTATACAGTGCCATGTGATGTACTCTTTGATGCGTGTGAACATTTAAACACCAATACTATGAACAAATATATTTCAATCCTTACTTTTTGTACAACTTTTCAATTTCTGGCATCTTCAACAGTGTATGGTAGAAAGACACAAACTCTCCAACTTCCAGAACTTGATCACCGTCTCTTTTCTGCTTGCTTGTGTTAGCTTGCTGAAATAAACAACATCAAATTATTTACCCCAAAAGAATAAGAAACTCTTCATCTTTACAGTGACATGATCCTTAAATTATTATTATTAACCTGGTCTACCTATCCATAAACCATCACCTACTGTAGTTAAGACTCACATTAAACCACCACCTACTGTAGTTAAGACTCACATTAAACCATCACCTACTGTAGTTAAGACTCACATTAAACCATCACCTACTGTAGTTAAGACTCACATTAAACCATCACCTACTGTAGTTAAGACTCACATTAAACCATCACCTACTGTAGTTAAGACTCACATTAAACAGTTTCTTAGCATGTGTTTTATCCATTTTGATGTTTAACTGCTTGAGTAAACTGCAACACTCATTAAAATTCAGAGAGCCATTGTTGTCCTTGTCAGCTTCCACAAACTGCTTCCGTAACCACCTGCGTAAACCAAAAAATAGTCAAATATTACATAGTTCACAATTTCACAACATTAAAATTGATGTACACAAACTAAAATGTAAATTTCACTTAATGTATTCTACTTTAGGCTAAGTGTAAAATATTTTCAAAATACAATAAAACTTGAATGTTATAAACCAAAGCAGAAATTTCCTCCTCCATTCTCTGCCAAGTACAAACACTCATCAATAAAATGTAACCTGTCTGCAAACCTTTCCTCAACTACTGTACTGAACACAACTTTCATCACAGGAAGTCTGTCACCTACTTTGTTAGCTTTTTCCATGGGATGTAAGGCAGCTCTAAAGTGGGTTGGTTAATGCATTCCCATGTATGATACTGAGGTCAACCAAGTGAGTGAGTGTGTGTGTGTGTGTGTATGTGTGTGTCTGACTGACTTATAACATACTCCCAGGAAGAATATTAACTTGACCACAAAATCCTAAAAAAAAAAAAAAAAAGTCTATACCTGCACTGATTTACACACATCTAAGAATAAGTATTATTTATTGTAGGTTATTGGTGGTGTTGACCTGGACCCGTAAACTTGGATTTAAAACCCGATTAACTTTTCTGCTGACACACACAACAGTATGTGAAAAAATTATGTATACCAGAAGTTATACAGATCTGTCGGGAGGTGGTCAGACAGTAGGTGTACAAGGCAGCACTCTGTACAGCAGGACACAGAGCTGCCTCTTCATGTGTCAGGAGCTTATTACACTTCTGGTCTTTTATGATCATGTTTCACTATGGTTACAACACACACACATATATATATATATTATTAATATCACACACATATAGTTACTTATTATTATTATTATTATTACACACACACACAACAGCACTGTAGTATTATTACAGTACTGTAGAGCATTGTCACAGAACATTCATGGTACAGTAGCTACAGCATGCTATCATAGCACAGTACAGTTAAAAACAAGTGTTTAATTACAATATGCCACAAAGACATTCACAACTAAATACTGTACACAAATAACATGGTTATGTGCCCAACACTGTACAGTACAGCAGTAACATCAACAACGATATTTGTTGTTTGGCACCACAGTCATGAGATCACAGCAGTGTCACTGTAGTAGCTCCAACAAAGAGCCTTTAACAATTATTTAATGTTTAATTACAGTAAGAAGCTGTGTAATAACATCAGCATGTACCTAATACATTAATAGCTTTACCTAAAAAATATTTTCTGGTGCAATTATAACATGAACTGAAAGCACTTAATCCTTCAAAGCCAACTGAGATACTAATACACTGTACTGTAGATAGGAGCAATACCCACAGTAACCTTAGGTAGCCACAACATCTCTCTCATTCCCTTTTCCTGGATACACCCCAAAAATGACGACACCTAACTGAAATTATATACTGTATACAGTAACTTAAGAGAGGTTTTACCGGTGTTTTAAACCCGTTCTGCAATACTTTGCCGAAGTGGTAAATCCTTACTAGATATCTGAACGTTTTACTGTCATGTTACTTACACATCATACTGCTTCTCTTCATGCAGTGACTTAACCGACTGTACTAGGTGAGACAGACCAGACACCCAGGCGTCCCTCTCATCCTCAGTCGCTGCAACCAAGTCCAGGACGTCTCTCCCACCAGGTCCATGAATTACTGAGAAACATTTGCTTTCTTCCAGTACTGGTTCTTCCCCTCCTAAGAGAAAAAAATATGGAAGCACAATTAAGAGTAATTTTTCACTTGACAAATGTAATAAAAAAACTAAAAATACTGTACAAAGAAAAGTAAGATTTGGACTTGATTAATGAGGTGCCATGAGTGTCTTGATTAATGAGGTGCCATGAGTGTCTTGATTAATGAGGTGCCATGAGTGTCTTAATTAATGAGGTGCCATGAGTGATTAATGAGGTGCCATGAGTGTCTTGATTAATGAGGTGCCATGAGTGTCTTGATTAATGAGGTGCCATGAGTGTCTTGATTAATGAGGTGCCATGTGAAGATTTATTAATGAGGTGCCATGAGTGTCTTGATTAATGAGGTGCCATGAGTGTGAACCTCTATAGAAGAATAATTTGTGAAGATTTAATCTAAACCATAAAAGTAAAAGGAGTAAATTACATTGTTATTAATTAATATAGCACAAAGCCTCTTTAGGATCACCTCCACTGTATATTCTTTCTTGTCTTTTTTCTCAACATCAGTTGAACATTTTAAGACCATCATTCCTACTCTCTCAACTTGAGGTAAGTGGACGACCACACAAACTGTTAAAGGCTTACCTGCTGTTTTGTCTTTCATCTTCTCTGTGTGACTACTGACTTTGTTGAATGTATCAGTCTTCCAGCCCTCACGCACTTCTGTAATCTCTAACAACGGAACTGTAACAACAGACAATCATTAGATAGGACTTCTTTCTAAGCATTATTTCAATGGAATTCAACCTCACTTAATTATTTAAAAATATAATGGAAAAGTATCATACTGGCCTTATAAAATTCATAAAACTTATTTAACAAAATATTTTACTTTCTTAATCCTTTTAGTTCCTATCTTTCCTTCCAATATTAATTTATATGATCAAAATAAGTGAGACAGTTAATTTTGTAAATACTGTAGCTACTGCACAATTTATCAAGTCGCATATTAATACCGTATCACGATTCTTAGAATGTGAGTAATGATAAATGAAAACCATTACTAAGATAAATTAATTATACCTGTACTGTATATTGAAAATTAAAATTTTTCTATAACTATCAAAGTGCTACCAAGGCACTGATATGTTTTCAATATATAAATGTATTATATTCTAGTACTGTACACATATCCTATATCTATATACTGTGCAGTACATATATACAAAATATGCAATATAATAAATTACATGTGTTATATACAGAAACTTACATATGAAATGACCAATTTATTTAAAAAAATTTGATTAGACTATTTCCAAAGATTAACGAGACAATTGTACCGATCTATTCTGGTTTAGTATGTACAGTCGTCAGTTTACAAAGTGGAATAATTCTGTAGTTACTTGTATCAGTTGGTAACTTATGAACTAAAGCAAATCCAGATTATAAGACTCTTGTAATATTCATTGCAGGAGGACAGTACTGTAGACTTAACAAATGATTAAATATTTATGACCGCAAATAAGTAATTGTAAAGTAAATCTTCCCTGCAACCATTATGAAAAGCTTCCCTAGAGACTTACGATTCCTCCTCTATGACAAGAGAAAAACCCCTCCATCAAAACCAGATTCAAGAAAGATAAAGAACATGCAAATATTTTATCTACACCCCAACAAATACTCTCAGCTACCAATACAATTTTAAAGTATGCAATATGTTGTCACCACATTTAGAATGGACAAACTATTAAGGATACTATAGTTCTACTCTATTACCATTTAGTCCCCAAATTATAAAATAGAGGATTTTTGCATATATAAGCCATTAGCATCAAAATGTTTTAGATTCAATGCTCATACAGGTACACCACCAATTTTCCAGGAACGGATGATCCGGCACCTCGTTTAGTTCAGACAAAATTACGAGAGGGCACTTGAAATTCCCACGACTACCAGACTAGCTTACTGGGCGACTTTTAGCTTAGTTTGCTTACATTTAACCCTAGATATGGCTTCTAAAAAAGGTGCAAGTGTCAGTGGTGGTATTTTAATTTTAATTTCTCGCAGTCCATGGTGCTTTAGACACACAGGAGGTGTATAATTAGTGGGTCAGAGGCGTACTGTATTGTTGAATTATTATTACTTGACCTCAGTTGGTCCAGCAAAATGGATAATTCGGCAAGGCTTCGGAACCAAGGGTGCCGGAAAATCGGTGATGGACCTGAAATAAAGCTGCAATGGTCTTAAAAAACTATTCATTCTCTAACAAGACAGCAAGTTTGGTTCCATCAGCTGCTGGGAGAAACAATACTTAATGAAGACCACAGAACTTATGCCAGTACTGTAATGGTTCTTTTCCTGGCTACACAAGGCCATCGGCTACAAAAACTTAAAAATCTTCTACCATACTGTACAGCATCTTAAGATTCTACATTCCTTCAAAAGCTCCATATTATCCCTCTTCCATATTATCCCTCTCACTTGCATCAGTCTCGGTTTTACTCCTGTTCCTCCCTTGTGTCCCAATTTTGCATACTTTAGGAATCGTAATTAATGTTATACTTGTAATTTTTATGGATGAATATTTGTCACTACAGAACCACTATATTTATGGAACAGTCAAGCAAATCTGCAGAATATTTCAGCAATAACAACCACAGCTGTTACCTTTACATAAACAAGTGTCAACATTATACTGTGGTTGGTAACCACATTTACCGAGAGACTACATGACCTACTGCAATTTAAATACTGCAAAATTTTTTTAAAATAAGCAACCGATGGATTATTCAAAATCTAAAATGGTTACTAATCATAAGTAGGATCCAATAAATCTCTGCAAAGATCAATGAATAGTAAATGTCTTCAGTTACCAAATTGCAAATCTTAATTGCACAAGTTGATTGTTCTAAAAATCATTTAACATGAAATACCATTGTTTTTACATGCATCTGAAGGAGAAATTTGACAAAGGTCATAAAGCTACATTCTGTCATGAAACAACAGCTTCCTCAACAGAGAGCACTGTCCTATATGCTATAGTACTGTACTACCATTACTGTACACAGTTTTTGGCCATAACCAAAATAATTATATTGAGATAAGCATGCAAGAACTTACTGTATCGTACAGTAAGCAAAATCATCCATGTTAAAAAGTAGAGCACTATGAACAGGACTGCTAATATATATGTATACAGCTCATCCCCGACTTATGACCTACTTGACTTATGTCCACCCACACTTACGACCTGCCTCAGTCGTACCAAAATTTGGTCAAATTACGTATTTTCGAGTCCCAAAGTCAATACACAGACAAAATTTTCATCTGTAATTCACTTTAAAATGGCTGGCAAGCTTAAAAGTGGGAGTTTTGTGGTGCTGAGAAGAAAAAGAGACACCCATTTTAGATTTTCTATGTATTATTTAAGCATTTCCGACTTATGACCATTTCGACTTACGACCTGGATGTCGGTTCCTAACCCCGTCGTAAGTCAGGGAGGAGCTGTATGTATGTGTATATATATATATCTTTTTTTTAGGGAAGACAACACCAACCAACAAAACCTAACCTAACCAAACTAAACCTATCCTAATACTGTCCATTAAGTTACATTTGGTTGGTTCATGTTGTCTAAAACAAATAATTTAACAGCCCCATTTGTAGTACTGTACTACAATATTTTAACACATCACGTCTTGCACGTTATATACAGCAGCAAAAGTCATTATTCCATAAACTCAGAAATCACCAGAAAAATCTAAGGCCTTAGAAGAAATGGTTGAGAGATTGATAAGCTCAAGAGACTAATGTGAGATTATTCTACAGTCACTAAAGGTTAGTATTGTACAGTACAGCTGTCTACCCAAGCATTAGTGTATATTCACAATTGCTTTACCTGCATTCTCTGGTCCATCGCTGCCTACAACACAGCAGAGACAAAAATATTATTAGAAATAGATAATGGTTACTAATGGAGCCATATCATCATAGTTTTAGTAATAAAAAGATTATTTCAAATTTTCATTCTGTTTACTTAATTATCCACAACTAAGGAGAGTAATGGGTACAATAAATACCTCTGAGGGTCAATAGAAATAAAGACCAAAAGGAAAATAAATTAAAAAAAAAGGATTGAACAGAACAAAAATTATACACTATACAATATTATTATCAAAGGAATAAAAATACTTTCTTAAAGGATATTATAATGTGTCGACTTTATTTCTAAACCTAATTTTATTTAAGATATTAAAAGGTCACCAATGAAGAAGTTGATCTTTGGTGATACAGTACTCTCAACAGTACTTTGAGTCAATCATAAAAAATAGTATAAGTTCCATGCATTTTTCTACACCTTGTATTATTTACTGAGCCATACAGTACTCCTACCTGCATCTTCCTCTCTACTTACTGTCTAAACTTTCTTAAAGTACTTGCCACTATTCCTTATACTGTACTGCTAACTACTGTACTGCTACCTCCCTACTAGTAGTCCAAGTACTGTTACACACTAGTTTATATCAAGAGAAATTCTTTATTTCCCCAGATAAGGCATTTGATAAAATTAATACTGGCTGTAAACATAACTACATAAGAGGCTAGATAACTAGATTAATAACTATATATTCACCTTCAAAAAGAGTAAAAATGTCCTCTGAAAATATTAACAGAGTATTATGATGAGAAAAATATATTAATACAGGATTCAAGAACTTAGATCCTTTTATAACTTTTTCACAATGATTAATTCTTCTCCTCCTGCACTACAGTACAGTAGAGTATTAAGGTTATCTCCCACAGGACTTAATTTCAGTACCCAGCTTCAAAGACTATAAAAACCAATAACAAACATTTGTTTTTTTCTTCTGGATGTTTCACTCTTACATATTGTGGCAAATATTTCATTGTGTTGTCTGGCATTTAATATTAGTCACACTTCTGGGGGATGTGACAATGAAGTAACTCATCAAAGGAATAAATGATAAAGGAAGAGATGTTTCTGTAATGTTGGTAACACTGTCATGGATCACTACAACATGCCATTACCCAGTGACAATATTCTATACCCCAAAACATTATTGTTTCTATCGCTCTATTCCAGCCACAAAATTCTACCAATCCACGCCTCTATGATAATGAAACTGGGATAAATTTGTCCCAAATTATTTCCCACAAACCTTGTTAAGTTACTCTAGATTTTAAATAATACTCATAAGTCTCCTGCATTAAATGACACACACACACACACACTGTTTACTATCTGATTGCGTGTTTGAATCCAGTTACTAAGTGGACTAAAACAAAGTTATTTCTTAAGCTCTAATTTGTGATTCATTTATTCGTCTCTATACTGTACATCTTATCAGTCTAGTGTATTCAAGTGTTGATGTATTTGTTTCATTTCTTGGCAATAGAAAAAGTAAACTTACAGGAAGATCAATTACTGTAAGGCACATAGTACAGTAATTACATGCAGCAGAATTGTTTGAGTAATAAGTTTATCAGCTGTACAGTAATGTTGACCAACTTAACAGTCTCCTCTCTTGTAAACCTTCACTGGATCTCCATGCATATTTAGTACAGTATGATCTATTTAGCTATCATTATAACTTTTCACTAGACTACTTTATTTTGAAATGGAGACAGAATGCAATAAGTTGTTCAATAAGAAGCATAAGGAAGGTTATCGTTCATTATGTTCACTGGTCACCATGCTGTGTATTGTAACCATGTATCCTTGTAATAACAAAATTGTTGGAAGCTCCATTAACATGCACTTCATAAATTAATATATCCAATACTTCTCCACAGAAAATTAAATTAAGAATAATGTTTTCTAAAATATAACTCCTCAACTGTCAAAATTAGTATAATAGGCTGGAATAAATATCCTCCTTACGATACAAAATAATATTTAGTGGGTTTTGTTCAACAAGTTAATTAAAAATACAGTATTAAGTATAGTACAGTTAATGTTTTGTTTACATAGTTAAATATAAATACTGTATGTTGCCTCATGATGAATTTAAGAGTTCACTTCATCTCAAATGATGGGAATACTGTACAGTGCTGTATATGGCTCATGATCAGAGCTTACTCACTACACAGAATAGTGTTGTACTGTATCTTGTTTTACAAATAGCTGTGAGGTGCTGCCGAGTCAACTAAATTTCCAACCATAACTTGATCTCTTTAATTCTAAAAGAGGGTGTTCCTTTACACATACAGTTTACTGTACTGTACTATACTATACTGTACTATACAGTACAGTAGGGTTCGGATATATCGCGACTTTATATAACAAAAATTTTATATCGCGACTACCAAAATTTTCCTATATAGAGAGATAATTTTTTTTTTCACGAGGGAAATCGTGCAGGAAATATTTCAAATGTACCGCCATGGCAAACAAATGAGTTATTTGCTCACCAGAGGCGCCACCGTGGCTGCTCACCCAAGCATTCACACTCGCCCGCTCAGTCTTTCTGAGAGACGAGTAAGCAGCCGACTCTGCTGCATATTACGACCTCTAAGGTGAGTGTAAATGGGTTGTTAGTGACGTGAAAAGTGAAGTGAAGATAATGGAAAAGATTTAACTGTAACTAATATTTTTGGTTTGTTGGTTTATGTAGGTGTGGGATTGTCAAGTGAGGGTGGCAGTGTGGCATCAGCTGCCGAGTCTGGTGTTTCTTGATACTGATATTGACATTGAAATATCCTGTTGTTCCCGAGTCTAGTGTTCACTGGTGCTTTACTTAGTAAGAAAATGAACTCGTTAAGTCAAGTTTAGTCACTTTTTTGGGGTTCCAGAACCTAACCCCATTTTCCCCATGGATTACATGAAATTATATACAGTGTATTGCGATTTAGTATATAGCGAACATCGTTGGACCCTATCTCGCGATATATCCCGACCCTACTGTACTTAAATTCCTTAAACAACTGTAGTTTAAAATAAGGAATAGATTTTGATTCATTTGACCACAACCACCTTAGCTAAGAAAGTTAAATACTGTACAGTACTTGTAGTTTTATCTTCCTATTAATTATATCAAGGAATAACTTAGCTTCCCAGTTTATGAGTAGTCCCTGTGTAACAAGTTTAACCCACTGATTCTAAATGAGGGATCAGGTCCTAAAATACCATTTCATGAGCAGGAGGGAGCTTACAACTTATTTCCTGACCACATGTGGAATGGAAGTGGCAAGATGTGAAGTGGGAAGTTCTCCTGAGATCCTGCTTTTGTATGGCTAAGGAAACTGTACTATATATTTACATTGTGATGACTGTACCCTGGAATTTACCAGAAATTCAATGACTTTTCTGATTTTATTGGTAACATCCTTATCAAAGCACAGGACTGTAGCAGTCCTTTCTTACTCATGAGATCAAAGTACTGTATGGTTAGACAAACTGCTGCTTGGGTAGCACTCAACTGTTATTTCCACAGTTTTAACAAGGCAGCTCTGTCTAGAGATTAGTGAGCTCTCTAAATCAGGAGTCATTTGCTTCCTTCTCAATCAAATTACAATATAAATTTTCAGACTTTAATGTTCCATTTTTATAATGATACATTGTAAAACATTTAACCCTATGTCCAGAGTGGTACTGGTGTATACTGTAGTAGGTAACCTAATACATTCTCTGACAGTACAGTACAGTCTGAAGCTCCTACAACTATAATTTTCTTAAATTCCAAAAAAAAAGAAATTAAAATCTTAATTTTTAATTTTTATTTTTAATCACAGCTCAATGAATGTCATGATTAGTTTACCAGTCATCATACAGTAGAAGCACAACAACAAACATTAGAGAAGCCACTCGACCAATACTGCATGAAGTATGAGGGACTGATACTGAGATCCTGTTTTATAACCAAGCATGGATCAGACAACTCATATACAGTAACAAGTCTTATGTTTGACAACTGAGGTTTCCACAACCCCAGACATGCGTAATGAACTAAAATTTCATAAGAAGTCTCTTTCTCAACAAAACTTTGGCACCTTAAAGATAGAAGTACTTGGAGGCAGAGGTTGTCAGTCAGGCTGGAAGCCGGGTCTTCACTGCTACACTTACAAACATGCGCTCTGTTCCACATGATCATCACTTCCAAAACACAATCACCCAATCAGTTCCTGCTCACCATGAGGAGGAAGGGGGGTGGGTTCTTAGTCACCATAACAGTTAAATTTGGGGTGTGTTACAGGAGAGTGGGGCCTGGACTGATCCCACAATGAACGTGAACACTACTGGGGGAGGAGTAACCCAAACTCGACTGAAGGTCATAACCTCACTGCACCTATTGAACAAAACAGTTCATAGTTAACTATTATATCCTTTGAATGACTCCAAGGTAAGTTATCCTTATAATTTTGGACTAACTGGGGGAATGATTACAGTACTACTCTGACAACAAATAGTGTACAGTACAACAGGTTTCCTTTTCCCCAAGAACCAAAGAAAGGCTAATATGTTACAGTAATCCCTCATGTACAAGTAACCAACCAAAACCCTGTTCTCTATAGAATCTAAATATATACTGTACTGTACAAGATTATGAAAATAAACTTAAAACATGAAAAGCGCATTACTGTGTTTAGGGCTTGGCAGCATTCATACCAAGTAAGTTCCACACCACACACAGGAACACTATTACAGGGAGCTGATTGTTCCCTGTCAAACTGAAATTACATTCACCACTGTATGGGGTTTCTCCAATCACCTGTTTTTCTCTTGAGAATCTCCTCACTTTCCTGTTGACTTCTTAATGTCTCAAGCTTCACCTTGTTTTTTGTTATTAGTGATCATACCTACACAGTTCATATTTCTGATGAAGCACTTACACTTCCTCCACTCAGTAGGGTTTATTGCTTAAAGCATCCAAGCTCTGTAGAAGTAGTCAGGAGGAGATCCAATGGGAATGATAAGGTTCATTACCTTATTCTTTTTAATTGACAACAAAACCCTGATTGCAATGCACATGCAAGTAAATGCAGCAGTAAAAACTCTCAACCTGCCTGCTGACTAACAATTTCAATTTACTTAAGGAGTTACATTTGTGTTTGGATAACAATAATAATTTCTGGCATTTAGTCCCAGTTACTCTTGTCGGGTTCTGGACACTTCAGTTATCAATCTAATTACTTCTTGATTGTACTAGAGTCACCTCATTTATGCAGAAGTTATAAAAAAAACACGGACAATAATACTGAATTAATTTATGTGGTTTAAGTTAAATTTGGCATAAAAAAATGAACTGGTCATATTGTGCAAAGAGCAACATACCTGCACCTCCACCCGGAGACCACCATTTCTTAGATTCTCCTACAAGGCACATGTTGTCCATATCAACTTTAAAATGCCGATGGAACCATTTGTTTACACCCCGAACCTTCCATAGAGTACTACCTTCATGGATTTTCTGTACAACTTCTTCCATGCTGCGGTTTCGAACAAGCACTTCTGTTGGAAGAAGAAAAACACTACAATATAGTAAATAATTTTTTATAACAATAATTCTTAATGTGGTTAAAACAGGATACTGTATAATGTGTTTTAGGGCATACAGTAATGGATCTGTTATCAAAGTCAGTGACATCCATACAAGTAGGACAGGCAGATGCTGGATGAACATTTATAACCAAGTTCCTAGAAAATCTATTGACTACTGCAGGACAAACTTTTACTTGCAAACAGGCAGACAGAAATCAATCACTACAATATCTGCCCTTAGTAAGAGAATAAAATAAATTGCAACAAAAACACCTTGTTGTGCATGACTTACAGCTTACAGTACTGTATGACTTAAAACATATGATAGTAGACTATAATGGGGTGAATGAAAACAAACCATTATTGAACTAGGTCAGATTTTAGCAGGAACTCATGAAGTTTGGAAAGATCAGTAGTTCACTGCTGTTGAGATCCAGCTTTATTCACCAGAGCGTGTGTACTACACATACTGTAGGTATCAGCCAACTAACTGCAAGATGATTATGTATCTGGCCAGCAGGTATTGTCAACATCCTCAACTTTCAGTACAGTACAGTATTTTGTAAATTTTCATAAATCTAAATTTCTAGAAAAATAAACAACCTGTTTTCTGAAAGAATTGGACACATAAAACAAAATTTCTTCTACAATGTGAAACTTGTATAGACGTAGAGTAGTTTTGAACATACAGTATATGCACTTAAAGCCAAAATATTAACTGTGCAAAGATTTATACAAGTTCTTTAATAACAGCACAGTATAAACCACTTCTTCATATGATATTAGGATCAGTTTTTAGAGCTGTCTATTAAAACGAATTCTATAATTATACAGTACATAATGTCTATAATTATACAGTACATAATGTCTATAATTATACAGTCCATAATGAGTCAGTGAATGGCAGCAGTCACAAGAAAAAGTATAATTTCATTTAAAGACCACTAACAAATGGGGTTAGGTTATGTTAGTTTGGGTTGGGTTAGGTAAGGTTTAGGTTAGGTTAGTTTTCAATGTTCCCAACCACAGACCTAACCAAAACACTTGTCTCTCTTAATGCACTTAATTTTTTCTTGTCTTCTTTTCTGGCATATTTTCCTGCATTTGATAAATCCTGTACTGTATCTCACTCACGAAAGAGACATTTCTACAGAATCAATAGACTACTGTACTTTATCAAGGCTTAAGGTAAATATTTATTTTTTACTTCTAAAACAGTTGTGGTCTGTATGTTCTAGAGAGCTTGCCACTTTATAGGTTGAAAAAATCATAAAAGAGACGAGTTTTCAAAAGTGAGAGATCTACACCTTTACCGAATACTGTATCTTATAGGTGAACAGAAATAAAGTTACAGGACAAAAGTCTCATGACTTGTACACATTGACAACACATTATATATATGATGGCATTGCACGTATGTAGGTTAGGTTAGGTTAGGTTTTTTCCGTGCCTTTTTTTTTCTTGGATTCATCTTGAAGGGACCAGATTATTGATTCAGACCAAAATTATATACTGCATTTCTTTTGGAGTGGATTATTCTTAAGACTTACCACCATATTTTGTAATAAATTACATATCATAATACTGTACTGTGGGAGACCAACCCCGGCAAAAGTCAACAGCACAACAGCTGTAAAAACCATAAAAAAAATAATCGGTGATTTACCCATACAATATTAAAGGTCTGTGATTTTCCTAAAACTACAAGTACGTTTAACATGTATTCAACCCTCATGAAATAGCCTAATCAATGTGCATTTAATACATCCCAATACATATACCCACAAATTTTGAGATAATTCCTACTAGGTACAGTATATACCACAGGCTCAACACGTCCCGTCCCCAGACATCCAAACAAACATCAGCTGAGACGGCGCGCGTCCGAAGGTCTTGTCCAACTTGTAAGTCAAACCATTTTTTTTTTCAGATAGGTACCTTGCTTACCATTTCTAAGACAATTTGATTTAATAAAAAACTAAAATAACTAACTAAACCCAACTAATTCTATTTCCAAATATATTTTTTTCAGCAACAAACATCTCATCTGATGAATAGATTGCAGAATACAGCCGCGCCCAGCCATTCTTGCTCCGGCCGGGCGCCTAGGTGTGTCACGCCAAGGAAGAGTATTTCCTGCACTTACATAGAGGAAGGTGCTAATGAATGATAACTACTAATTAAATAAAATTGTAAAGAAAATCTTCAAAACGACTGTTGAACCGAGCTCATTATGATTATGTCTGACTAGATTCCATATTAACTATAAAATGATCCATTCACCCCAAGGGATTTCTGTACATATTGAATGATCAGTTCAGGGGTTAAGTCAAACCTGATATGTCGGCAATTGTGTATCTATAACTATTCTAGACCAGACATGCTTCGCGAACCACCCGGAGAAGACGACCCACGAATATAAGGGATAATGTATAAAATAATGGAAACTGGGACAAAATGAAACCGTAGAAAAACTCACCAGAATATTCCCCATAGGAGATTCCCGCCAATGAAAGGACGGATGTAGCAGACTACTACTACTTTGCTGTCACTCAGAATCGAGTATAACGATCATCCAGCCGAGACAATGATACAAGTTATTAGGGATGTCACCCTTGTTAGTGAGCTCTGAGGTGACTCGAGAGGCCGATACGGGACCGGAAGAGTCGTCCACAGATGATGCACGTGTGGAGGGCTACATCTAGTGCGGGAGGGACGGCTGCGGTAGCGTCTTTCCGACGTTGGCGCTTGTCTGCCTCGGTATGCAGTCGGGCTAATTCAAAAGTATTGACACCTTCTTGTGTGGTGCTCCTCCAAGCGTTACGGTGTGGAGTAATGGTCTCCCAGGTGAGCGGGCAAATTATGGCACTTTTTTCAGGTTTGTCTTAGGACTATCCTTATACCTTTTCAGTTGCCCGCCAGCATAGTATACATACTGATTTATGTACTGTACAGCCCTGTAAATGTATTCAACGCATATCATTATGTCTAAATCAAATGTAAGTTTGTATATTTTCAGCCACCGACTGCAACTCTATTAATAAACCGTTTATTATTATTATTATTATTATTATTATTATTATTATTAACACAAGTGCACCCGTTAACCCCCCATAAACCACTTGATGATGAAGTTTCTATTGTTTAAAGACCTGTAATTACTCGAGATGTAAACTGATGTAAGAGCTTTGTTGCACGTTTGGTTAAAGTTTTATCACAACTGGTGGGATTATAGCTACACAAGGTGGCCTGCGTAAAGCCCCAAGTTAAATACAAGTCAATAATAATAATAATAATAATAATCGTGAAAAGCATGTACTGTATCAATAAGGTCATGCAAGCAAGTATTAGGTTGATTAAAGAATGGGCGGAAGGAATCTGCTGTTGCTAGCAAAGGCTTAAACAAAATTTATTAAATTCCACGAAAATTAGTTTTTCAAATCCTATTACCACCGTGTACTGTACCCTCTTATGCCATGTGCAGTTTATATTGACTGTAACAATAGCTCTCTAAATTATGAGTTAGGTTTGGTTAGGTCAAGTCAGATTTGGCAGAGTTTTGTGAGAGAACACGAGAGGTAAGATGATGGATGTGTGCGTGGAGCATGACCAACACCCTACCCACTAATCTTATCACGCAGGTCCAACATATTCCCTCACAGCCGCACGCCAACACACACAAATGAAACCCATGCAGTTTCTCTCAAATATTAATAAAAAAATTGTTCACCTAAGAGCGAGAGAGAGAGATGAAGTGTAAAATAAAATTGTAATTCTTGGAATATATCCCAACACACCAGCACCAACCATAATCAGTGTGGGGCTGCATGTTATTGCGCCGAAGCCGAGAAGAGGGCGACAAACACTCTCCATAAACAGATTCTAAACCTGATTCAGTTATCACTAAACAAATAATATAAGTTCAGGGGGCAACCCAATATCTCAAAAGCAATTTATAGTTCCGAAGCCAAAACCGGATAAACCGATAAGCGGAAAATAAAGGCGAGGTAAGTTTCCAGACTTCCTAGAGCTTGGCTTTACAATATACTGTACTACTACATTTTCATACGCATGGCATAATATTATTTGTTTTTATAACGAACTAATTTAAAGTTCGTGGTATGGTTGGGTGGATCAACGGAAAGGCCCAATATTTAACGCACTACCTTACAGCAACAGATGATAAGGGTTAAACACTATCAATAAAGCTATGAATGACAACTTCCCTAAGCCATGACATTAAGGGGTTATTCGTCGTAACATATAGCTGTGATGTAAGGATGAATTAAGAATAGGGCAAGTAAAAACAGCATTTAATAATCTAAAAGACCAATTGAAAAGGGACATTAACTTCATTTTAAGAAAAGGGCTGCTGCTGAAAGGTTACAGTATATATGGCAAAGACTGATGTATGGCTCAGAAGCGTGGACACTTACAGCAGACACCAGAAAGAGGTTGGGGGCCTTTGAAATGTGGTGTTAGGCTAATGCTAAGAATAAGCCTTACTGACAAGAAAACAAATGAAGTACTAAGATTAATTTTTTTTTAAGAAATACTTGACATGTACAGAAAAAGAAAATGGAGATAGGCTACTTTGTTCACATAATTAGTGATGATGGGATAATAAATATTAATGGGCAAAGTTTAGGGTAGGAGGACCAGGGGAAGGTAGAGACTGGGATGAAATTATTAACTCGGTCCCCAGAGAGATACAAAACTATAAGAGGATTGGCAAAAACAGACTGAGAACGTTTAGAGTGGAGGACTGTGGTCGCCAACCCTCAGATATGGCGACAGTACTCAGATTCGTGGTAAAGTGGGGAAACCTATGTGATTAAAACAAAACCGAGTCTGTTGTATTACTGTATACGTTTCTTCATGTAAACCTCTAAACCTCTCCATGTCCTAACATCAATTAATAAACCAAATTCTCAGAATTACAATTAAAATTAAAATAGCTAAGCCGCTCAACTGATGAAACACTATTGATAGCAAACATGCCGGGCGGCTGGTGGTGGCGAGTTATATTTCTTCTTACGCTACACCCACAAGTGACAAACAACAGGGTGTACCGCCTGGCATACAATACGTTGTTATGAAGGATTAACCTTACAACAATGATGAATCTCTACATGTACACTGCAACTACGAGTCAGTCGGGCAAAGCGAGTGATCAATATCCATATGTTGTTACTATGTTTGACTAGAAAAAATATCACAATGCTATCAAATAAAAATCAATTGAACTACATAAACAATATTGATATGACTTCTGTAAACTTTAAAAATATAAGTACAAACATCACAGAGTTATCAACGGAAACGGTTAAAGCGCAAAGTGACACAGGAAACTGTACAATACTATATTAAACCTAACGAGAACTCGGAGATAATTAGGATAACGAACACGATTACTCAACTAATTAAACGAGTCGGATCAAAATAATAATAAAAATAAATCCACTAAGGTCTGATGATTGGCGACTACGGTACACACCATCCTAGTCTACTTCTTCCCCTGTATCTCCTACCCTCAATTTAGACTATTAATATTTTTACCATTTTTCCTTCAGCCATAATTATATGAGTAAAGTACCTCAATTTCCTTAATCTAATATTTATAAAGTTTGTCTTGCTGTTCTAGCCAATCCCAGCACTTATTAGGTTTTGCTATCTGTATAACTTATCTTCAGTATTACCCTGTAATACATTTAAAAGACCTAACATCCTTGCTAAAAAATTAATAAAAACATGATATTATTATTATTATTTCCGCCACTTATCAGCATACTAGCCGTTTGGGCGCTCTATCCAGTGTCAGTACTTTTACTTTTATCCTCTCGCCACTGATCGACCCTATAGCTACTTGGTCTCCTGAATGTCTCTGAACTTGCTCCAGTGTTGGTCAAGCCTGGTCTTGAAACAGCTCACACTCGGTGCCGTCACAACACACTCTGGCAGGTTGTTCCAAGAGTTCACAATTCTCACTCCGAAAAAGTTTGCGCTCACACTTTTCTGGACTTGTGGCTTCTTCAACCTTGAGCTGTGACCCCTTGTGGACGGACGAACGTCAGCCAGCTCCAAGTAAGGACACTTGACTGAGTAGTGCCCTTTGAGATGTTTATATACTTCAATTAGGTCCCCCCTTGCCCGTCTGTGGTATAAGCTAGGCAATTGCCGGCGCTCTAATCTCTTGGATAACCGAGGTGCCGGCACCAGTCTGGTGGCTCTTTGGACGTTTTCAATCAACTGACAGTCCCTAGCACAAGGTAGGTAGATACCAGGTAGCGTCACTGCACCATCCCATTATTACTGCAAAGATTATCTATCACAAGACACCTTTTATTACTTTTTCACATACTTGGGAAAACAATAGCTCACGAAGGTGGTTATTTTACCATACTTATGTTGAAGCATATACGTATCACTGTGCGTGCTAATTAAAAATCAAGATCTAGGTGGTGTTATTAGTTAAAAGTCGATCATGTGATTCTGATGACAGAAATAGTATGTATGTATGTATGTATGTATGTATGTATGTGTGTTTGTACTAAAAAGACGAAAAACGTAAACAGTTATTATGTCTGTTAAATGTTATAACATGAAAATGTATCCAGATCAATAGTAACTCGTAAAGTTATTGCGATACCTGTGTGAAATATATAAATGCATTCTTCACACATCGAGTATTATTTACATTTTTAAGGATATGATATGGTTGTGTACGGTGACTCTTAAACCATCACACTTATTTTTGTATATCAATTGGAGTAAAATAAAACGTGTTTACTTATTTTCTGCACTAACAGTTGATGCTTCAGTCAGAACCAGTTGATGAAGTCAAGCAAGTTACCATACTGCTGGGAATAGCCAGAATGACAGAATAAAATTAAAATGGGAGGGAATGTATTGGATATTTTACAATTCGACCAGAGTTCCCGTTTTATTGTAAATTTCGTCAAACATTTTCTTATTGTATAATTTACATGGCAATATAAACTGTATATTACATATTATTTAATATATTAATAACATTTTATGCTAGTATATTTTGATTAGAGAAAGGATCTATACAGATAATAATACCACAATATTACAAACACATGAAGTGGCATAAGGGGCGTGGCTTAGCGATCTCGAGAGTAGAGTTGCCAATTAGTGATTTCCTATGGGCCTGCGTGAGGCTACCTGGTATCTACCTACCTTGTACCAGACGAGGTGACAGTACTCCAGGCGGAGCACCCTCGTTAACCTGCAAGATGAATTGCAGAGGAAAGGGGTGGGTGGGTGGGTGGAAAGACAGAATAATAGACAAAGGGGAAAATCTAGGGAATGTAGGGAAGGAGGAGGAGGAGCAGGAAAATAAGTCAGCACAGACTTGTTCTTGGTGGCGTGAGACCCACTCCCTTCCCCTACCCCCTGGCTGACACTGCCCTCTGGCTGACACTGCCCTCTGGCTGACATTTTCTATGCCATCCTAACTCCCTGACAGCCCACACTATTTGAGGCATACAGCATCGTCGTTTTAGGCTTGACCAACGAGGCTTTCTTTACAGTCAGGGACAACACTGCATGATGTACTGTACAGCTCAGGGTTACCGATGCTTGGAAAACATCCCATCGGGTAGAAGATCACCGTGTTAAATGCCCTCAGTGGACTCAACACACAACTAATAAAGACGATAAATAAAAAAACAAACAAACCACACACACACCCACACGTCCACCTGAGCAGCACTCTTCAAGCCTCTCATAGTTAACTCCTCCCCACAACACGAGAGCCACAGTCCCCCTCTGGCGGACACTCCTCAGAGAAAACTTAAGTTAATATTTGTTGTTAACCCTAATATAGGAAATAATGATATCCATACATTAACATATACCAAAACCAGAGTTTTTTTTTCCGTTTCAACATGGCTGATCGTTTCAAAGTTCAGGTAATTATAGAAACTTCTTCAGAAAAGGTTACACATACAGCGGTAACGTGCGCATCCCTCCTCTTGTGTTAATCCTGGACCGCGGGATACACAATGGGGGGGCGTGTTAGCGTAGCCAGACCTTACCAAACGTTGCAGGGTTCCTTATCGTTACCTACGTTCTTTTTCATCATTTGGGAGAAATATTTACCATGCGAGCCTCTGATATTCCTCATCCTGGACAGATATTCCCACCATATTTATCGACACACTGAACTCGGTCATTACAAAACTTAACACGCAAGACAACAGCTACAACATTCCTAAAACCTTTTCGTTGACATCTAGATAAATGACAAAAAACACAAACTAAAATGTACGGGAATACCTTGAGAGAATTTACAGGAACTTACTATGACTCGTGAAAGTTGTCAAAACACATTTGGTTAACAGTCGACTTTTAATCCTGTTCTGGGAAAAGCCCACACTAAGAATAAGCTTTTCTAAGTAACCAAGAAAGATAATGGAACACCCATATTTAGGGTGTAGGTGGGACATGGTAGACCCAGGTGGTCACAGATTCCGGCCGTACCCACTGCTTCTTGTCACTGTTGAGAATAATGCTTCAGTACTCCCGTAATATCACCTTTGACCTGTATATATGTTAGGTTAGGTTAGGTACCATCGCTTTAAACAGTGATGAATGATAGTCGCATCAAAAATAGTGTTGTGCGCAAGTTGGAGTGTGTTTTGTAGTGATATGAAGGTAAACAAGAAATACACCAACAAATGTTTTTTTTTCCTTTCAAAATAAATAATTGTTAATTATTGTTGCATTATTATTTTATTACTATTATTATTGGCTATTATTTTATTATAATTATTATTGTAAATATCGTTATTATTATTATTATTATCGCTATTCCTATTACGATTTTTATTACTATTATTACTGCTATTACTATCATTATTATGATTATTATTATTGTCATTACTATTATTACTATCATTATTAGTACATCAACGGAAATATGACAGACGGCGCCCTGACGCGGTGAGTCAAGCTCTGAGAAACCAACATGACGCAGCACTAAATGTAACGATTCACTAGTAACAAGATTACGATAAACTAAACTGAAACATGAATCAATAAATACTATGTTCAGTACGGCAAAACCCAGCATATATAGATAAAATAATATATAAAGCAGAATTATTATAAAAATTCCTTAACTTCAAGTCACAGAAGACGCTAAAAATAGTCAAACGAAAACTAAAAAAAAAATGGTAATAAATTTCTTACAACAAAACATAAATAAATCAAAAGTAATTCACCAGTATACAAATTCCGACAATTTATTTAGAGACGCATAAATTTGTGGTTGGCGGGATGGTGTGTGAGGGAGGGAGGGAGGAGGGCCGGTAGCCACAAGTCACAACTCCCCTTTAAGACAAATCTCCACCCCCTCCCCCTACACCACCCACTGCATGAGTCTCCTTCCTCGTAGCTCAAAATTGTTCTTCTTAGTGTGTGGCCCTTCTCGGCGTGTGACCCCATGTGTGTGTGTGTAGCCCCCTTGTATGTGTTGACCCCATATGTGTGTAGCCCCTAGGTGTGTAGCCCCATGTGTAGACCCCTGGGTGTGTAGCCCCCATATGTGTGTGTAGCCCCCATATGTGTGTGTAGCCCCCATGTGTGTGTAGCCCCCTTGTGTGTGTGTAGCCCCCTGGCCACCACGTGTTCTCAACTGCTGCTCGTCACACAAACATACAGACAGCTTCACAAACTACCGCCTCTAGTACAAAACACACACACACACACACACACACACACACACACACACACACACGTACGTACGTACGTACTGCTGACACTAAAATAACTATGGTGTTAAATTAAAATAAATAGTCACTGTTCACGTGAAGTTTAGACACCCCAGTTAAATGTTACGTGACCATTATATCCTTGCGCTATCTGGGGATAAGATTAGGGTGTCTGATCCTCAGGTGAAATAAGCTGGGATGCCTGTTTTTTCACGTGATTCGAAAATTAGAACATTTCTTATTGTGGTTACTTACAGTTGTCAATAAAAGCACTCGCTGCCCCCCGTCAATCTTGCTAGCTGTCAGGGAGTTAATGTATCGGACATCAATGTGACGTGACTACAGGTTCTATATTATCCTTGACGGGTGAGCCTGATTATATGCATCAAGCTTTTATCCGTTACTGTGGCACTAAGAATGTATAATCACACGACAACAAAGTCTTCCAGATAACACAAAATTAGTTAATGATATTCAGAGGAAAGAAACTGTCAACTAACGTAACACAAGACCAAGTTCAGCCACATATGTACAGTGTGATGTCGGCTGATCTAATCTTCAGCAACACAACATCAGTGGTATATCATCGGCCCAGAAAATAACAGGATGATTAGTGAACTTTTTAAACAAGGCATGACAATGATTTAAGACTTACTGGAATGAAAAAATGAAGGTGTAAGCTAAGTCAAATTAATAGTAGTTTTGTTATAGATTTTTTCAACCAATTAACAAATGTACAAAATTTTAGAGTAAGATCAACAGTCTTTAAAAGGAAAATTAACAAGTTTACTCCACAGTTTGCAGACTTTCGTGCTTGTGGGTGCAACAGCCGTAGCAGACTGGTTGTGACCGAACAAAGTACTGTACCTATTGTGTGGGTCTGGCACTGATTTTATCCTTCCTGAAACTACTAACTTCTTCCCCTAAGTCGAGTTCCTAAAGGTTTTCCTTGAAATTCCAGCATTCATCTAACCTGCTGGTAAAAGAGCATAGTAAAACCGAATGTGGGTGCGGCACTAGCGCCTGGCATGCCCGTCCGCTGGGTGGTGGGTGGGAGGGGGGCGGGATGGGACAGGTTTTATGGGCGTGGAGGTGGCCGAGTCCTTGGCTACACCCTCCGTCTGAGAGCCTCCCACTCATCCTCCAGGTTCGTATAAATCACAAAACATTCATAACATTGTCTAACGGCTCAACTTATAAACAATCCATATTACTCTTGTCCCAGTTCAAAATCTGTGCACTTGCAAAGGAAGTTGATTCACTGCACCTGCATTCCTGACCGAACAATCCACAAGGAAGCATCCGTACCAGCTCATGATTATCTAACCGACCATGCAAGTATACACGGCACAAGGTAACACTGTCTCAACACTTGTATACTTGTGAACTTAGGCACCTGAACTTTATAAGCAGTCAACACATCACTGAATACCACCAAGCGAGGGATACTATGACCCCTCCCTCGGCCCATACATCACCGAGGACGTGGCACTATGTCAGGGCTTACCAACACAGCCAAAAGATTCCGAAGTGAGAGAGCCAACCAAACCCTCCATCCTCTAGAACTGTCGCTCTTACACTGAAGATGATCCGGACGGGCAACCACAGCGTCGCCATGCACTGCCGCCACTACCGCCTCTCACGCGAGACGCCGACTCGTGTGTGGGCGGTTTCTCTCGTGTGTGTGTGTGTGTGTGTGTGTGTGTGTGTACTACGAGACTACTTACGAGTATTACGGGTGTGCGCCTATGTCCGCTACGAGTGTTGTGTGTACTTCTGCTAAGAAGGGTGTGTTCACCTGTTACATGGTGCTGTGTTCACCTGTTACATGGTGCTGCGTTCACCTGTTACATGGTGCTGCGTTCACCTGTTACATGGTGCTGCGTTCACCTGTTACATGGTGCTGCGTTCACCTGTTACATGGTGCTGCGTTCACCTGTTAATGGTGCTGCGTTCACCTGTTACATGGTGCGCTGTTACATGGTTCACCTGTTACATGGTGCTGCGTTCACCTGTTACATGGTGCTGCGTTCACCTGTTACATGGTGCTGCGTTCACAAGTGCTGCGTTCAATGGTGCTGCGTTCACCTGTGGTGCTGCGTTCACCGTACATGGTGCTGCGTTCACCGTTCATGGTGCTGCGTTCACATGGTGCTGCGTTCACCTGTCTGCTGTTTGCTGCTGCACACCTGTTACATGGTGCTGCGTTCACCTGTTACATGGTGCTGCGTTCACCTGTTACATGGTGCTGCGTTCACCCATGGTGCTGCGTTCACCTGTTACACACCTGTTACATGGTGCTGCGTTCACCCTGCGTTCACCTGTTACATGGTGCTGCGTTCTGTTACCTGCGTTACCTGTTATGGTGCTGCGTTCACCTGTTACATGGTGCTGCGTTCACCTGTTACATGGTGCTGTTCACCTGTTACATGGTGCTGCGTTCACCTGTTACATGGTGCGGTGCTGCGTTCACCTGTTACATGGTGCTGCGTTTCACCTGTTACATGGTGCTGCGTTCACCTGTTACATGGTAGTTACTGCGTTCACCTGTTACATGGTGCTGCGTTCACCTGTTACATGGTGCTGCGTTCACCTGTTACATGGTGCTGCGTTCACCTGTTACATGGTGCTGCGTTCACCTGTTACATGGTGCTGCGTTCACCTGTTACATGGTGCTGCGTTCACCTGTTACATGGTGCTGCGTTCACCTGTTACATGGTGCTGCGTTCACCTGTTACATGGTGCTGTGTTCACCTGTTACATGGTGCTGTGTTCACCTGTTACATGGTGCTGTGTTTACATTTAAAGGGTTTGTGTGCCGTGTGAGTGGCTTGTGTACGCCTCACAGCCATCTATGTATACCTGCGAGGGTTGAGCGTTTGGGAGATACGTTTATTAGGTGATAAAGGTGTGAAGAGGAATATTTATATTGGGCCGAAGTGTTTTAGGAAAGCTATCAAAAGGTACACAGGTGACAAAGGCTCTTAACTTGTTTCCCCTTGATATTAAATTGACAAACTTTTAAAATAATGAACTAACAAAGTCCAGGTTTAATTTACACCACACGTAAATAAACAAACTGGATAAAATAGTCAATAACTGGAAGTATCACATAGAACCAATACTGTAAATAATGTGAAGCCTTCGATCCACTATTACAGAAACCTAACACGAGTCCCTTGTGGCCGGAAGACAACAACACTGTCAATTGACCAGACTTGCCTCTGCCGGCCTCAAGCCCCGCAATTCTGCACCAACCTAATTGAGGACGGGGTGGGGCCACCACGCCCAACCATCCACAAGTTTACTGTGCCACGGTTTACACGAACTCGACTGGGCATAGTTACTACCCGAATGCTCGTATACTAAAATATTACCACTAGGCTGAAAGTAGGCAAATGTTCGTCTGGCGTAGCTTGAATAAAGGTGTTGAGTGACGTGTTGAAGGATGTAACATGTTGCCCACCTGCTGAAAATGGACCAAAACTTTCCTTCCTTATCCACACACGGTGCAAGTGGGAGACACTCCAGGTGAACTTTATGATCTAGCGGTGTTGTCCCTTCAGTGACCTAAAGTTTAGGAGAACTTAAGAGAAGCACCTGAAACACCCTCAGTGTTTCAGATGACGGGAGACCTTTGAAGTCTTGACCATCACGGGTGAAGTCCGAGTTACAACTGAAGAGATTAATGGTCCGGGTTTACACTCTTACTTTATGGTGGTATTAAACGAGTTACAGGTGTTGTATGACTAACCAATCTTGGCTCTGCCTTGGTTAGGTTAGGCTAGGCTAGGCGAGGTTTAGGTACCCAGTCACATTAAGGTGGACTAAGGGTGCCCCGGGCGTGAACCAATGGACCCTATAAGAGGAGTCGAGCGCTGTTCCCACTCTGCTTCACTATAAGGAGTGTTTGGTAGAGCCTTACAGGCGCCTAAACCCCGGTTGTTGAGGCTGAGACGCGTGGCTATTAAAGTGACCATTAGCCCAACTCAATCCAACCTAACCTAACCCTGAGCCACACACCATGACTCCTAGACGTATTGTTCCCACCCTGAGCCACACACCATGACTCCTAGACGTATTGTTCCCACCCTGAGCCACACCATGACTCCTAGACGTATTGTTCCCACCCTGAGCCACACACCATGACTCCTAGACGTATTGTTCCCACCCTGAGCCACACACCATGACTCCTAGACGTATTGTTCCCACCCTGAGCCACACCATGACTCCTAGACGTATTGTTCCCACCCCTGAGCCACACACCATGACTCCTAGACGTATTGTTCCCACCCTGAGCCACACCATGACGCCTAGACATATTGTTCCCACCCCCGACCCGCACCCTCATGACTCCTACACATATTGTTCCCACCTTGAGCCACACCACCATGACTCCTAGACGTATAGTTCCCACCCTCAGCCACACCATGACTCCTAGACGTATTGTTCCACCCTGAGCCACACACCATGACTCCTAGACGTATTGTTCCCACCCTGAGCCACACACCATTACTCCTAGACGTATTGTTCCCAACCCTGAGCCACACCTCATGGCGCCTAGACATATTGTTCCCACCCCTGACCCGCACCCTCATGACTCCTACACATATTGTTCCCACCTTGAGCCACACCACCATGACTCCTAGACGTATTGTTCCCACCCTGAGCCACACCATGACTCCTAGACGTATTGTTCCCACCCTGAGCCACACACCATTACTCCTAGACGTATTGTTCCCACCCTGAGCCACACCCCTCATGGCGCCTAGACATATTGTCCCACCCTGACCCGCACCCTCATGACTCCTACACATATTGTTCCCAACCTGAGCCACACCATGACTCCTAGACGTATTGTTCCCCACCCTGAGCCACACCATGACTCCTAGACGTATTGTTCCCACCCTGAGCCACACACCATGACTCCTAGACGTATTGTTCCCAACCCTGACTCCTAGACGTATTGTTCTCACCCTGACTCCTAGACGTATTGTTCCCACCCTGAGCCACACACCATGACTCCTAGACATATTGTTCCCCACACTGAGCCACACCCTGACTCCTAGACATTGTTCCCACTGAGCCACACCCCTGACTCCTAGACGATTGTTCCCACCTGACTCCTAGACATATTGTTCCCCACCCTGAGCCACACACCATGACTCCTAGACATATATTGTTCCCACCCTGAGCCACACACCATGACTCCTAGACGTATTGTTCCCACCCTGGCCACACCATGACTCCTAGACGTATTGTTCCCACCCTGAGCCACACACCATGACTCCAGACGTATTGTTCCCACCCTGAGCCACACCCTCATGACGCCTAGACATATTGTTCCCACCCCGATCCGCACCCTCATGACTCCTACACATATTGTTCCCACCTTGAGCCACACCACCATGACTCCTAGACGTATTGTTCCCACCCTGAGCCACACACCATTACTCCTAGACGTATTGTTCCCAACCTAAGCCACACCATGACTCCTAGACGTATTGTTCCCACCCTGAGCCACACCATGACTCCTAGACGTATTGTTCCCACCCTGACTCCTAGACGTATTGTTCCCACCCTGAGCCACCATGACTCTAGACATATTGTTCCCACACTGAGCTACACCCCGACTCCTAGACATTGTTCCCACTCTGAGCCACACCCACCATGACTCCTAGACATATTGTTCCCACTCTGAGCTACACCCCGACTCCTAGACATTGTTCCCACCCTGAGCCACACCCCCTGACTCCTAGACATATTGTTCCCACCCTGAGCCACACCCACCATGACTCCTACAGTAGACATATTGTTCACTCTGAGCCACCCCGACTCCTAGACATTGTTCCCACACTGAGCCACACCCACCTGACTCCTAGACATATTGTTGCCACACCCCTGACTCCTAGACATATTGTTCCCACCCTGAGCCACACCCACCATGACTCCTAGACATATTGTTCCCACCCTGAGCCACACCCACCCCTGACTCCTAGACATAATGTTCCCACCCCTGAGCCACACCCACCTGACTCCTAGACATATTGTTCCCACCCTGAGCCACACCCACCATGACTCCTAGACATATTGTTCCCACCCTGAGCCACACTCCTGACTCCTAGACATATTGTTCCCACCCTGAGCCACACCCCCTGACTCCTAGACATATTGTTCCCACTCTGAGCCACACCCACCATGACTCCTCGACATTGTTCCCACCCTGAGCCACACACCATTACTCCTAGACGTATTGTTCCCACCCTGAGCCACACCCTCATGGCGCCTAGACATATTGTCCCCACCCCGACCCGCACCCTCATGACTCCTACACATATTGTTCCCACCTTGAGCCACACCACCATGACTCCTAGACGTATAGTTCCCACCCTCAGCCACACCATGACTCCTAGACGTATTGTTCCCACCCTGAGCCACACACCATGACTCCTAGACATATTGTTCCCACTCTGAGCCACACCCACCATGACTCCTAGACATTGTTCCCACTCTGAGCCACACCCACCATGACTCCTAGACATTGTTCCCACTCTGAGCCACACCCCTGACTCCCGGAATTCTTTATCAATTACTAAAGTTGTCAATGGCTGTCTCAACCTTAACGACCAAACTATAAACTGAAAACTACGGCACTTTTGATGTACCGTCGTAACTTTTAAGCCAGTAGGAGAAAAAAGTATTACGGTAGAAGTACTGTATAGTGTTCCGTGTGTCGACGTACTGTGTGTGTGTGTGTGTGTGTGTGTGTGTGTGTGCGTGTTATGACAGGGTTGGGAAGACGATCATGGGATTAGGAGGAAGTTCTATATGGTGCAGGAGGAGAAAATCAGGGAGGGAGGGGAGATAAAAGGGTATTATTTTATTTTCGGACATAGCGAGGCCCAAAGGTTAGGTTAGGTTAGGTGACTCATTTTCGTGTTCTCCCCCCTATCCAAATCCCGATTTTTCCAGATTTTCCCCCCATTATCGTTGGGTGGAGGAGGTATCAATTTTCGCCCAATATGAAGGTCAGATTCGTTTAAAACACACAAAAATACACTGGAAAAACATATTGGTCAATCCCTAGAGAACTGGTCACCTAAAGTAAACATTTACCGATGAAAGAGTGTAAATAAAGAACACATGAACAGATGAATATAAAGCAAAGGCAAAGAAAGAGGAAGATTAAGAAAGAGGAAGATGAAGAAAGAGGAAGATGAAGAAAGAGGAAGATGAAGAACGAGGAAGATGAAGAAAGAGGAAGATGAAGAACGAGGAAGATTAAGAAAGAGGAAGATTAAGAAAGAGGAAGATGAAGAAAGAGGAAGATGAAGAACGAGGAAGATGAAGAACGAGGAAGATTAAGAGGAAGATGAGGAAGAGGAAGATGAAGAAAGAAGAAGATGAAGAAAGAGGAAGAAAAAGAGGAAGATGAAGAAAAGAGGAAGATGAAGAAAGAGGAAGATGAAGAAAGAGGAAAGAGGAAGAAAGAGGAAGATGAAGAAAGAGGAAGATGAAGAAAGAGGACGATGAAGAAAGAGGAAGATGAAGAAAGAGGAAGATGAAGAACGAGGAAGAAAGAGGAAGATGAGGAAGAGGAAGATGAAGAAAGAAGAAGATGAAGAAAGAGGAAGATTAAGAAAGAGGAAGATGAAGAAAGAGGAAGATGAAGAAAGAGGAAGATGAAGAAAGAGGAAGATGAAGAAAGAAGATGAAGAAAGAGGAAGATGAAGAAAGAGGAAGATGAAGAAAGAGAGATTAAGATCAAGAAAGAGGAAGAAAGAGGAAGATTGAGAAAGAGGAAGATGAAGAAAGAGGAAGATGAAGAAAGAGGAAGATGAAGAAAGAGGAAGAAAGAGGAAGAGGAAGAAAGAGGAAGATGAAGAAAGAGGAAGATTAAGAAAGAGAGATTAAGATTAAGAAAGAGGAAGATTAAGAAAGAGGAAGATTAAGAAAGAAAAGAAGACAAGGGCGTGAGTCACTCTGCCCTAGATAATCCTCTTTACTCTCAATTCCTCTTAATCCCTCTTTTTTTTACTCTTGATTCCTCTTTTCAAATGCATCTCATATATACTTGTGTATTATTAAAAGAAACTTCAGATATTTACAAAAAAAACTATTTCTACGTCTATGATTAAGTAACATTAAACTTCCTATCTAATTCATATTAATATTTTGTATAAAAGTTTAAATGATCCAGTGTAGTGTGTGTGTGGTGATGGGTAGGTGAAGTGTGTGTGGTGATGGTGGTAGTGATAGTGTGGTGAAATGGTGTGTGGTGATGGTGGTGGTAGTGGTGATAGTGTGTGTGGTGATGGTGGTAGTGATGCTAGTGTGTGTGTGTGGTGATGGTGGTAGTGATGTGTCCCCCTCACACAGCCAGCCACACGCCCACAACACACACACACACAGCCAGCCACACGCCCACTAACGAGGAACAAGGCCTGGACAGTGTCGCTTTCCTGGCTGGCAACAACACCTATGCTTGTCTAACCTTACCAACGTGGATACTACTGACCCACTGACTGAGTGTAAACCAACCACGACTGACCCAACCACGACTGACCCAACCACGACTGACCCAACCACGACTGACCGACCCAACCACGACTGACTGACCCAACCACGACTGACTGACCCAACCACGACTGACTGACCCAACCACGACTGACTGACCCAACCACGACTGACTGACCCAACCACGACTGACCCAACCACGACTGACTCTGACCCAACCACGACTGACCCAACCACGACTGACTCAACCACGACTGACCCAACCACGACTGACCCAACCACGACTGACCCAACCACGACTGACCCAACCACGACTGACCCAACCACGACTGACTCAACCACGACCGACTGACCCAACCACGACTGACCCAACCACGACTGACCCACCCAACCACGACTGACCCACCCAACCACGACTGACTGACCCAACCACAACGACACCCAACCACGACTACTCAACCGACGCCAACCACGACGCCCAACCACGACGACCAACAGACTGACCCAACCACGACGACCCAACCACGACTGACTCTGACCCAACCGACTGACCTAACCCGACGACAACACGACTGACCCAACCACGACTGACTCAACCACGACTGACCCAACCACGACGCCCAACCACGACGACTCAACACGACTGACCCAACCACGACTGACTCCAACCACGACTGACTCAACCACGACTGACTCAACCACGACTGACCCAACCACGACTGACCCAACCACGACTGACTCAACCACGACTGATCCAACCACGACCGACTCAACCACGACTGACCCACCCAACCACGACTGACTGACCCAACCACGACTGACTGACCCAACCACGACTGACCCAACCACGACCGACTCACCCAACCACGACTGACCTACCCAACCACGACCGACTGACCCAACCACGCCGACGCCCAACCACGACTGACTCAACCGACTGACTGACCCAACCACGACTGACTGACCCAACCACGACTGACTTAACCAACCACGACTGACTGACCCAACCACGACTGACTGACCCAACCACGACTGACTGACCCAACCACGACTGACTGACCCAACCACGACTGACTGACTCCAACCACGACTGACCCAAAACCACGACTGACCCAACCACGACTGACCCAACCACGACTGACTCAACCACGACTGACCCAACCACGACTGACTGACTCAACCACGACTGACTCAACCACGACTGACCCAACCACGACTGACTCAACCACGACTGACCCAACCACGACTGACCCAACCACGACTGACCCAACCACGACTGACCCAACCACGACTGACCCAACCACGACTGACCCAACCACGACTGACCCAACCGACTGACAACCGACTAACCCAACCACGACTGACCAACCACGACTGACCCAACCACGACTGACCCAACCACGACTGACCCAACCACGACTGACCCAACCACGACTGACCCAACCACGACGGACTCCAACCACGACTGACTCAACCACGACTGACTCAACCACGACTGACCCAACCACGACTGACCCAACCACGACTGACCCAACCACGACTGACCCAACCACGACTGACTAAACCACGACTGACCCAACCACAGACTGACTGGCCCAACCACGACTGACTGACCCAACCACGACTGGACTGACCCAACCACGACTGGACTGACCCAACCACGACTGACTGACCCAACCACGACTGACCCCAACCACGACTGACTCAACCACACACCAAGACTGACTCAACAACGACTGACCCAACAACGACTGACTCAACGACTGACTGACCCAACCACGACTGACCCAACCAAGACTGACCCAACCAAGACTGACCCAACCAAGACTGACTGGACCCTTTGAGGACGATGATTAATTTAACCCCTTTCCTTCCAAAGGGAGGAGGTGAGGTGAGGAGGGGAGGCGAGGTAAATGAATACGGAGATGATGAGTAACTGAGGGACACTTGTATGGCATCAGTGGTCGAGTTGCCGAAAACTCCGAAGACAATCTTATCTGTCCTCTGTGTGTGGGTGTGTGTGTGTGTGTGCGTGGCGACTAAACAAGGCCACCAATACAGTGTACAGAAGACAGTCAAATTAATTACTAAACGAGCAAAATCCACCGATGATGACGTAACAGGTGATGACGTCGTAAGTGCGGCAGGAACCCTAATGATGACGTCAGAGGTACTGGCGGTACATACTTGATGACGTCACTGCAGCGGAACTACACCAGCGATGACGTCATAGACCAGACAAACGGGTGATGCCGTCATGAGGGTGGGGCTGGAGGGAGGAACAAAGGGAGGAAGAGGAGGAGACGGAAGGGAGAAAGAGGAGGAGATGGAAGGGAGGAAGAGGAGGAGACGGAAGGGATAATAAAATCAGAGAGATTAAATGAAGAGGAGAGAAGATAAGAGAGAGAGAAGCATTGTTTGGTGACGTCATGTGAGTAGTGGACGGACCAATAGCCACACCAGCATTGTTTGGTGACGTCATGTGCCAGTATAGTGGACGGACCAATAGCCACACCAGCATTGTTTGGTGACGTCATGTGCCGGTATAGTGGACGGACCAATAGCCACACCAGCATTGTTTGGTGACGTCATGTGCCGGTATAGTGGACGGACCAATAGCCACACCAGCATTGTTTGGTGACGTCATGTGCCGGTATAGTGACGGACCAATAGCCACACCAGCATTGTTTGTGACGTCATGTGCCAGTATAGTGGACGGACCAATAGCCACACCAGCATTGTTTGGTGACGTCATGTGCCGGTATAGTGGACGGACCAATAGCCACACCAGCATTGTTTGGTGACGTCATGTGCCAGTATAGTGGACGGACCAATAGCCACACCAGCATTGTTTGGTGACGTCATGTGCCGGTATAGTGGACGGACCAATAGCCACACCAGCATTGTTTGGTGACGTCATGTGCCGGTATAGTGGACGGACCAATAGCCACACCAGCATTGTTTGGTGACGTCATGTGCCGGTACAAACACACGTCCAAATTATTGACGTGTTGTCCCTTACCGCACACGTAAACACACGGACGCTCGACTTAATGAACAGTTTTTAACTTTTGTTCGGGAATAAAATGAACATCTCCGGTTAATCCAGTCAGGTCCCTGTCCGAATAACACACACATACATTATACATATGACCACGATAAATATACTGAATATATATATATATTTTTATGGAGTAGAGGTAGTGATGATAATTCCAGGAATCACCACTACTAATACAGTACTGAGACGTGAGGTGAGGTGGGTGTGAGGTGAGGAGGGTGTGACGTGAGGGGAGAGGTGAGGCAAGATTCACACACCTCCGTTGCTAGGGACGCGTCGATAAGGTAACACACCCAAGCTGTGTTGCTAGGGGCCACCACCTGTACTGGTAGGAACAGGTCGTTCAAGATTAGGCACTCAAGCTTCTTTTACCTGAAGATTAGGCACCCCAGCTTATGTCACCTGATGAAATAAGCTGGGGTGTCTTAGAGGTAAACTAAGCTGGGGTGTCTAATCTTCAAATTAAGCTGGGGATGATCTAAATTGTCTCCTAATTGGTGTACAGTGAAAGTTAGATTAGGTTGTTGTCTCAGCTTAAGTCTGACTGAGGCTGAGTTGGGTTGTTGTGGTGGCTGTGATTGGTGATACTGGGGGTGGCGATACCGGGGGTGGCGGTACCGGGGGTGGCGATAATGGGGTGGCGATACTGGGGGTGGTGATACAGGGTGGCGATACTGGGGTGGCGATACTGGGGTGCGATACTGGGGGTGGCGATGCTGGGGTGATACTGGGGTGATAATGGGGTGGTGATAATGGGGTGGCGATAATGGGGTGGCGATACTGGGGGTGGCGATGCTGGGGGTGGTGATCACGGGGTTGGTGATACTGGGTGGTGATACTGGGGTGGCGATGGGGGTGGTGATAATGGGGGTGGCGATAATGGGTGGCGATGCTGGGGTGGCGATACTGGGGTGGCGATAATGGGGTGCGATAATGGGGTGGCGATAATGGGGTGGCGATAATGGGGTGGCGATACTGGGGTGACGATACTGGGGGTGGTGATACTGGGGTGGTGATACTGGGGTGGCGATACTGGGAATGGTTATACTGGGGGTGGTGATGCTGGGTGGCGATGCTGGGGTGGCGATACTGGGGTGGCGATGCTGGGGTGCGATACTGGTGGCGATACTGGGGTGGTGATACTGGGGTGGTGATACTGGGAATGGTTATACTGGGTGGCGATGCTGGATGGCGATGCGGGGGTGCGATACTGGGGTGGTGATACTGGGGTGGTGATACGGGAATGGTTATACTGGGAATGGTTATGCTGGGGTGGCGATACTGGGGGTGGCACTGGTATGATACTGGGGGTGGCGATACTGGGGTGGCGATACTGGGAATGGTTATACGGGAATGGTTATACTGAATGGCGATACTGGGGTGGCGATACTGGGGTGGCGATACTGGAATGGTTATACTGGGAATGGTTATACTGGGGTGCGATACTGGGGTGGCGATACTGGGGTGGCGATACTAGGGGTGGCGATACTGGGGAGCGATACTGGGGGTGGCAAATACTGGGAATGGTTATACTGGGAATGGTTATACTGGGGTGTGACGATACTGGGGTGGCGAATCTGGGGTGGCGATACTGGGAATGGTTATACTGGGAATGGTTATACTGGGGTGGCGATACTGGGGGTGGCGATACTGGGGTGGCGATACTGGGGGTGGCGATACTGGGGGTAGCGATACTGGGAATGGTTAAACTGGGAAAGGTTATACTGGGGTGGCGATACTGGGGTGGCGATACTGGGGTTGGCGATACTGGGAATGTGATACTGGGGGTGGTGATACTGGGTGGTTATACTGGGGTGGCGATACTGGGAATGGTTATGGAATGGTTATACCGGAAAGGTTATACTGGGGTGGCGATACTGGGTTGGCGATACTGGGGTGGCGATACTGAGGTGCACTGGGGGTGGCGATACTGGGGGTGGCGATCTGGGGTGGCGATACTGGGGGTGGTGATACTGGGGTGGCGATACTGGGGGTGGTGATACTGGTTGATGCTGGAATTGGCGATGCTGGGGTGGTGATACTGGGGTGGTGATACTGGGGTGGTGATACTGGGGTGGCGATACTGGGGTGGCGATGCTGGGGGTGGCGATACTGGGGTGGTGATACCGGGGTGCGATACTGGGGGTGGCGATGGGGGTGGTGATACCGGGGTGGTGATACCGGGGTGGTGATACCGGGGTGGTGATACTGGGGTGGCGATACTGGGGGTGGCGATACTGGGGGTGGTGATACTGGGGTGGTGATACCGGGGTTGGCGATACCGGGGTGGTGATGAACTAGTATGGCCATTTAAAGAAGAGCACTTTATGGCTGGACTGGAAGCATCGAGCCTTTTATTAATATTACTATCAGATAACTCTCTCTCTCTCTCTCTCTTTGGTCGTTAGATCGGTCTGTCACACCTCGCTCTCATTCTGTCTGTCACCCCCCCCTCTCATTCTGTGTCACCCCCGCTCTCATTCTGTCTGTCACCCCCGCTCTCATTCTGTCTGTCACCCCCCGCTCTCTCTGTCTTCACCCCCCGCTCTCATTCTGTCTGTCACCCCCCCGCTCTCATTCTGTCTGTCACCCCCCCGCTCTCATTCTGTCTGTCACCCCCCTTCATTCTGTCTGTCACCCCCCCCGCTCTCATTCTGTCTGTCACCCCCCTCGCTCTCATCTCTGTCACCCCCCGCTCTCATTCTGTCTGTCACCCCCCCCACCCACCCCCCACCCACCCCCCCCCACCACCCCCCCCACCCACCCCCCCTCTCATTCTGCCCCCCGCTCTCATTCTGTCTGTCACCCCCCCGCTCTCATTCTGTCTGTCACCCCCCGCTCTCATTCTGTCTGTCACCCCCCCCGCTCTCATTCTGTCTGTCACCCCCCGCTCTCATTCATCTGTACCCCCCCTTTCTGTCTCCCCCCCGCTCTCATTCTGTCTGTCACCCCCGCTCTCATTCTGTTTGTCACCCCCGCTCTCATTCTGTTGTCACCCCCCGCTCTCATTCTGTCTGCACCCCCCTCTCATTGTCTGTCACCCCGCTCTCATTGTCTGTCACCCCCCGCTCTCATTCTGTCTGTCACACCCCCCTCTCATTCTGTCTGTCCCCCCCCTCATTCTGTCTGTCACACCCCGCTCTCATTCTGTCTGTCCACACCCCCGCTCTCATTCTGTCTGACACCCCTCTCATTCTGTCTGTCACACCCCCGCTCTCATTCGTCACCCCGCTCTCATTCTGTCTGTCACACCCCCGCTCTCATTCTGTCTGCACCCCCCCCACTCCCCATTCTGTCTGTCCACTCCATTCTGTCCATCCACACCCCCGCTCTCATTCTGTCTGTCACCCCGCTCTCATTCTGTCTGTACACCCCGCCTCTCATTCTGTCTGTCACCCCCGCTCTCATTCTGTCTGTCACACCCCTCTCATTCTGTCTGTCACCCTCTCTCATTCTGCTGTCACCCCTCTCTCATTCTGCTGTCACCCTCTCTCATTCTCTGGCACCCCTCTCATTCTGTCTGTCACTCTCTCTCATTCTGTCTGTCCTCTCTCTCATTCTGTCTGTCCACTCTCTCTCATTCTGTCTGTCACTCTCTCTCATTCTCTCTGTCACTCTCTCTCATTCTGTCTGTCACTCTCTCTCATTCTGTCTGTCCTCTCTCTCATTCTCTCTGTCACCTCTCTCTCTCTCTCTCTCTCTCTCATTCTCTCTGTCCTCTCTCTCATTCTCTCTGTCTCTCTCTCTCATCTGTCTCTCTCTCATTCTCTCTCTCTCTCTCTTTCTCTCTCTCTCTCTTCTCTCTCTCTCTCTCTCCCGGGGACAGTGTACAGGGTGAGCCCATTCAGAGACGCTACCGGTAAACACAACGGTAAGTGCATTCGTTAAAAGCCTCCAAGGTCTTGATCCCAATTTCGTTATACTTCCCAAATATAATTCAATTCGTTCTATACCCTAATACAATTTATTAAACACCAATATCCTTTTCGTTAAACACCCGCATCCACCTCGTTACATACCCGTATCTACACCTCGTCAAACACCCACATCCACCTCGTTACATACCTCCTATACACCAACAGTTTAATCAGCATCTCAGCCATCATGAAGAACAGCTGGCCCTCCTCCCCTGACCCTCCCTCCCTCTTTGGCTCTTCTACCCCGAGCCAGCCTACCTCTCCTTGCTGGGACTCGTGGCCGTGACACATACAGAATAAGACATGGATTTAATACCCAAACTATCTTCGTTATACACCCAACATATCTCATTAAACTCCCAATGCAACATTCATTATACCTTACACACCTTCAAAATACTGTACAGTCAACAGGGAGAGTCCTCAACTTCCACTATCGCCGCCCCTGCCTAGAAAACTCAAAAATGTGTAGTGGACTTTCCAGGGCACGAACACTTACCTGGTCGACAGTCCAACGCGGGAGAAAACATTATGTGAAGGTGAAGTGAAAATTCTTTATGAGCTCGTGGGAAAACAGCTTTAGAAAACTGTGTTGAAAGACAGACTTGATGCCACTGTGCAAATGACGTTATAACACTGACAACCACAAGAAGTAAAAGACCGCCAACGAAATAATTTTGCGTTTCACTTTTTGGACACTTGGAGTTCTTTTAACGGCACATAGCATTAGGCACTAACTACTGTAAATTATACCATCTATAACAAATTATTGACTATTTATCTACTGTTACTTTTATTATATTATTGGCGTGAAGATTTGTTTAACTTGTATATTTGTTTTTCTTTATTAAGCGAAATACATATATTTTTAGTCGGGGATTTGAACAGCTACAGTAAGGTATCTATTCTCTCTGCTAACGATAACTCAATTATACCCTGGACTGGCACTCTCTAACTCCCTGCCCTGCTTCATAAATCTTCCATCAGCTTAAAACATCTACAGTGTCTTGCAGCGAAAGTCCTATTATTACTTAAACGTTATAAATTTGAACCTGGCCGGAGAAAATAAGCCAAAAACACACCTTTACCTCAACGATATAAACAAACAACCACAGATAAGAACCAAAAACTCAGCCATACAATTTCACAAATAGTTAAAGCCGTCAACCAGCCTAGTGATGTATGACCAAACTCTCAGGACAATTACCAGTGAATATCATCTTTCACGCACCAGATACCAACACAGGGCATAAAATTGTGTTAAGAAATGACGGGCAAGTTAAAGACCTTCTACACAGCCTAGCACGTATGACCAGACCGACCACGTCTTAGGTAGTAGGCAGCTACCAAACAGGGAGGTACTGGGAAGATATTGGAAGCATAATGTGTTGTAGACCCTGCTGCCATATGTGACCAAGTCCCAGGTTGATGATCTAACTTTCTGCCTCATTTACACACAATTGCAGGGTCTCAATTGTTTCTCTTACTCTGACAACACAACATACATATATTGTTTCTCACTCTTGATCTTTTTTTCTGTATTATTATTATTAGTTATTATTATTATTATCATGATTAATTGTTATTTTTATTAACAATTTTACTTATCTGAATTAGTATTATTATTATATTTTCGCCTCCCAGGCACTGATGTGGGTCAGTGACCTGTGCCCGATGAGCTAATCCCCCTAAGGAAAAGAAAAACAAAAATCACCTCTTGGTTATTGCACATCGCTCTTGTTATGTTATTACTGCGCTTCAACATCTAAGGTCTTTAAGAACGTAATAAATTTAGTAATTACACTATTCCAACATTTAAAAATATTGAGATAAAACTCACTTTTAGAAATCAGTGGTAACATCCTTCTCTATGGCTGAGAGCTCTTCCCAAAATAACCAATCAAATACGCTCTCACATACCTCAAGAAAGAAAGGCTGGTAACTATTGGCCGAGAACCCTTCCTCCTGTGCTACTAACAGCAACATCTATAACAGCCAATCAAATACATTCTTACATAATTCAAGAAACTAAAGCCGCTTGTTAATGGCTGAGCAAATTTCCCTGGTAAAGCTGAGCAGCCGTTCAAGTCTGTGCAACTGACAGTAACATCCCACTTCCGGTAATTTTCGCCTCGGGTGATGCACAAAGCGGAAGTGAGAGCGACTACCCAACCCGCTCAACAGTCAAGATCCAGCCGTTTGTTGAAACTTGACATCCGGTCTCAAAATTACGTAAGATAGAAAATGCTCCTGTAGTAGTAGCGTTATCTTCCTTCGTCGGGGACACTACAACACACATGGCTGATGATACTAACCAACCTTACCCAAGTCGAAGTAAACCTGATCCAAGATGGTCAGGCTACACCAAACAAGCAGGGTGAATAAAATCACGCGTATACTGTACATGTATTATTACGATCACAAGGAGGAAAATAATAACATTAATCCTTATGTATTCAATGCCGTTTATAACCAGAGAATTAATCACCTAAACGAAGGTAATGGGTCACCTCAGGGTATGTGTCGATGTATGTCGACAGTTTTAGAACAATCAACCACTAGAGAACACCTTTTAACATTTTATATATATATAAAACAAAGAAGTATATATTAGCAGAATCGCTCATCCGCTAGGCCACGGTAGGACGCCACCCTCCGGGAGGCTCCACGTTGTCTCACTGTTCAGTCCCCAAAACTTCTTCCATCAATAGTTCATTAACGGTGTATGTAAGTTCCACCATGTTTTTCACTACAACGGTGAAAGTATATTTTTAACATTAAACTTATTATTTTATTGTCTAATCATCACTACATATAACACCATCCATCATCACTACATATAACACCACCCATCAACACTACATATAACACCACCCATCATCACTACATATAACACCATCCATCATCTACATATAACACCATCCATCATCACTACATATCACCATCCATCATCACTACATAACACCATCCATCATCACTACATATAACACCATCATCATCACTACATATAACACCACCCATCATCACTACATATAACACCACCCATCATCACTACATATAACACCATCATCACCATATAACACCACCCATCATCATATATACACCATCCATCACCACTACATATAACACCATCCATCATCACTACATAGAACACCATCCATTATCACTACATAAAACACCATCCATCATCACTATATGTAACACCATCCATCACTACATATAACACCATCCATCATCACTACATATAACACCATCCATCATCACTACAGATCGGTAGACTAGTTTCCGAGATTCTCGTGCGGACACACAAACAGACATACTTTGTTTTATATAGACAGATAATTTCAACTAGAGATGCGAGAACATATCACTAACCCGACAAACTGATCGACAACAACAAAGTCTGCCAAAATTGCACTAAGTCTTCACCACAACTAACAACGTTCTCTCATCCAATGATAACAAATATACGAAGACTTTTGGTACACACGATAGGCGACATGGCTCCTCCGCTTGACGAGTTTATTTCCTCGTGTGTATTCTAAACATACTTTATAGAGAAGTGATTAACATTGACTAATAGTAACCACATAGGTGAGACTTGTTATCCAAGCCAACATTAACCATAATATAATTTCTCAAATACTCATTCGTGTTATATTGACAGTTCAACAATTAACCACATTTAGGTAATTACATTTTAGAGAGGTATTTAATGAGATTATATTCAGTAGCTAAAGGTTATTCCTACACTCAAAGGTATTACAAACGCCCCTCTATATGCAAGTCAAACAAACCTAAAATGTTTTCGGGGTGGCAGCGGACGTGACTCACTGCAGCAGCTGGAGTGTGTCATGCCGTCAGGTCAATGCTAAACCCACTCAATTTCCTACACGTGTTGAATATTTTTTACGTTATCATCTCAGATCAGATCCACGTCTAAAGTTTATAAAGTTACTCTTAATTCATGTCGTCCGTCGTTTGAGAACTATCTACCTGCCAAACAATCCAGCCAAGATCATCATTCAGCTTGTGGCTAAACCATCGTATCTCGAGTTAAAAACATTCTATTTTTTCTACTTTGAACTCACAACATTGTAACCTTGAGCTGAAAACATTCCACATTCAGTTCACAACAAACATCATATTTTGAGCCAATATTAGAAAAAAATATATAATTTGTTAAAACATCGTATCGAGCAAAAATAAAACATTCTAATTTGAACTCCAACATCGTACTCTCAAGCTAAAAAAATAATTACTTTGGCTATATCATAAATTACAAAACGAAAATAAATACTGTATATAGGTTCGTGGGCCGAGTCATGGTGATAGATTTTTTTTTTTTACAAAATTGGCACATTCGCGTATTTATGTACATGTTATGTCTTATGTATGTGGTATGCCTCTGTACTTGGTCTGCCCTACGCCAGTGTACATGATGTATCTGATATATTCTCCCTTATAACCAACTTACACCAAATTATACGTTCCTCACTTTCACCAGATTAAACACTCGGCATTTTCACCTGATTATATGCGCCTTTTCCCAATTATACTTTATTTTCACCAAATTATACGTTATATAAATATAAAATTGTAAATGTATGCACTAGATGCGCCGTCCTTCAGGGAACTAGACGGTCAAAAGCCTCCCTCATAACTCAAGCAAAAAAAGTATTCGAAATATCTTACAGCAACAATTCACTTCTACAACAATTATTCATCTGTGACGAGTACAACAATTCACTTGCATCTACCACAACAATTCACTTGCATCTACTACAACAATTCACGTGTACCTCAAAATAGTAGTCAGACCCTCCACCATTAAAATACACAAACACCAATACAGTGTTTGTGAGGGAGACACCGTAACCAACAAGACAACTATGGAAATAACTTATCGAACTGTCCATCGTGTTCCCCCAAGTCACGTGATCAAAAATTTTCTAGTTTTATTATTTGTATTATAATTTATTTTTACTGTCACCATTATTATTATTACACTATTACGATTAGCATCATCTTATTTAAAAAAGAATATATCATCTAGATGCAATCAACTCCGCATGGCATGTAAAAAATAGAACATCACTTAGAACAAGACAAAATAAACCTTTAGTTACACAATTTATTTAGTTCATCTTATTTTTTGTAACTGAAATGTCAGGAGTCACAAGCAGCTTAAAATGGCAACTCATCATCTTGACTACCCAGAGACGGGCATGACGGAGGAGACGTTACTAAACAGTTTGCTTGACATGTTGAACCGTTATCACATTTAAGACTGATTATATTTGATGTAGACAGAAAAAAAAAACTAAGAGTAACTGGGATGACGTATAAATTAAGACTAGTTTATTTCACCTGATTCATTATCCTAACGCTTCTTGGTGGATTGGGTTAGCGCTACGGTATATAAATCATTAGTTGAAAAAAGCTGGGGTGCTTAATATTCACCTGATCCAGTAACTGTATAATAACACGATTTTTAGAGTTTTGTCGATAGAAAAAACTATTTAAAAAAATCGATAAAAACATTTGAAATATCTTAAAACAAATCAATAATTATATAACAGTATAACGTAACGTAACCTAACAGTAATTACAGTAATTTCATGTATGGTTGTCAAGAGGACTTTTGTTAAACTGTTCGGCAAAACACGGGTTAAATCATCATACTGAAGGGGTTAAATCATCTGACTGAAGGGGTTAAATCATCTGACTGAAGGGGTTAGATCATCATACTGAAGGGGTTAAGCTACACGATTTTTTACTTAAAAGATATTTCTCAATTTGTTCTTATTGTTCACTCTGTATCTGTGTTTTTCTGGCAAAATAAACTCTTTTAAATGTCAATACCTGAAGAATGTTCGCCCTAGATTAACCACCCGAACACTTCTCCAGCTCTATATTAACTATTATCTCTATATATCGTCACCCATTACTGTATATACCATTTTTATATTATCTTTAGTGATTACAGCAATTATATAAACACTCTACTGTTTATATTAATCTTATAATAGTTTGGTGTTTATATAGTTTTTATATGTATTCAGTTTGATATTATTTTTATATATCTTCAGCTCTTATATCATTTATAACGAGCGCAGGAACGATAAAACTGCCATTATTACTCTGAAGTCAAGTTTGTTTGGGTCTTTCCTTCTCGAGGCCATTAAGGTTCACCTAACGCAACTGGCGGGTAACTCCTCCATAATGGCGCCATGTTCAAATTACAGTATCGCTTTCCTAATATTCATCATGTAAAAAACATTACTTATGTTTCAACGATTAGCTTTTGTTTGGGACGCGTAAGACTTTATTTTCATTTTACTGTATTTATATTCATTTCTTTTTATTTTACTGCATTATGAAGAGAAAATCTAAATTACTAAAGACAGATCTTTGGTTGATGTTGAGAGGTGTGTGTGTGTGTGTGTTTGTTTCTTTTCTGAATCTTATTAAAACCGGTTGAAAGACGAATTAGAATTAGTATAAACATGGTGTGAAGCTTATTAAATGATTCCCAAAGCTTTTTATAAATATGTACTGAAAATATTTATACACTGATCATCAATTTCAACTCGTGTGAACAAAAATATAAATTAAATGTTCCTTTATTTCCTCGATGGAAATATATTACCCTGTCGCCAGCTGTACATTACGGTAACTCAGAGCCGCGCTCACTATTACATGTAACAGGAGTGAGAGGTTAAACCCTATTTTTTTTCCCAACACAACCAAGATATCGTATTTAAATATATCATGAACAAACTTAAGTTATCTAAAACAAGCTAACCATATTTTAATTATGAGAGCGGGTGTTTACGTAAGTTTAATAGCGTAGTTGTTAGTAATTTCATCTAAAACACGACGACTTTCATCCTAGCAGAAAAAATATGTGGCTGGGGGCGACACCGTGGCGTGCTGTGGTGGCCACCCGTGTCCAACACTCCTACACCACTGCATCATAACCTACACACTGATGCCACTCTTGGGGGACTACAGAACCAAGTCACGAATATGCCTCTGCGTAGTTTTGTGCCAAGGATACACACAAAGTAGTCTAAAAATGATAGTTATAGGTCTTCCAAAAATAATATAATAAAAGCAGTAGTAGTAACCCACTATTACATATATAATCCAATGACTGGGTTTTCAAGAGTGTTCATCAGGTTTACATAAACCAGCACTCACTATATTTTAAGAGAATTTGACTCCTAACATCACATGCTACAAAACCACTTCACAACACACCTCCCCCACACGCAGCCTCTCCCTGCACCACCGACCTATCACATTCCCAGTCACGTTCACCAGCACGATAACTGTCCCGTCTCTCTCCTACAAGGTACCGCACATACTGTCACACAAATTGTCTATCACTTTCATAAGCGGTCAAATTTTAGCAAAGAAAAAAATTCACCTTCAATCGCTAAGATTTTATCACACACACACACACACACTGATATAGCAAGAGATGTATGTATGTATATATGAATGCACAACTCGGTAAATAATGTACACTCCCAACCTAACAACTCTAAATTGTATAGTACAAGTCCTGTATAACCGAGTTTACTATAAATAGGACCACACACCGCATACATTTGAATAATACTGTATACTGGCGTGAGGGAGAGAGGCGAAGGGATGAAGGCTCACCGTATACCCCACTAAACAATATCAGTCGTAAATAAGTGTGGCACTAAATTGAACAGTTCGAATAAGTTTAGATTAAGTTTTGTCTTTACGGTTCCTACGGGTAAAACAGTTATCCTTAGTTACGTCTATCGCCTTCTCCTAATAGTTTGATCAGGTACAAAATTATTAGGTTATATTTTTTCCAGTGGTTAGTTTAATATTATACAGTGGTTGGTAGGGTACATTATTTTGTTATCAATTTAGGATATATTTTGTTCTTGTTGTTATGGTCAGTGCTAGAGGGCCACCAACAACACATTCACAGTAACAATGAAGACAGGCTTAAAGTGGTCTTATTGAGCGAGCCTTCCACGCATCGCTGACTTCACTTGTTTCTTTAACCATTCACGAAAAACACGAAGAAATGTGAACAATAATTTTAAAGGGATTTTTCGTAAATAAAGTTTTGATTAATTATTCAGTGAAGGAATATGAATAATGAATTACTTTTGAGATTTCTTTCGTAAAATTTTAGTATCTTAAACATTCATACATTTGGAAAATGTACAAACATGAACGTCTCATAATACTTTACATTACGTACTCAGGTTAGTTAATCATCCATTCATGAGAAGAGTAAGGAATCTTGGAGTAGAAAACTATACACAACTCTTCCTTCATGTAAACTTATTCACACATTCGAGTACCGTAAATATCACCATTTGACAGGAAGCATAAAATTATTCACATCTGGTCTTTAGTGAATAATTCAAACATCCACAAAAAAGTGAGGTATCTATAAATAAACTAAACGACTGTGAATTAATCTGCTGTTCATCAATTTACGAAAAGTGTGAAGCGATTGTAAACAACAAACATGGCGGCAACGACCTATTGATAACAGTTGCCAGATTAACCATAAAAAATTATCCCTCCCCTCCCTTACCACTACACTATCATCTCTTAACTCCCTTCATATTTACCTGCCTAGGAGCCATTATATCACCTGTATGACACTCACCACTGTACTCTACCACCTTCAGCTTACTGTATACCACCCGACTCGTAATGACTTAGTTGGCTCCATCTTACCACACCTAAATTCAGGCACACCACTTGTGTATTACTGCAGGTGTTTCAGAGTGTATTTTCCATGTGAGCCTTGCCTACTCTCTCTCCCTTGCCCTCCCCACGCCACCCCCGCCTTCAACCCCCCCATTCACTAGACAGAGCTCCCTCTCTCTCTCTCTGCTCCCACACCTCCAACACACCTCCTCCCCAGTAACTATGCACCAGCTGTCTCCAGAGCGGGGTGACGTCCTTACTATTTTTACTCCACATTGAGCTACCCGGGGAGGAGGTAGGGGGAGACCAGAGGTAGGGGGAAGAGTGGAGGAGGGTAAGGGATTTGACGTACTGTAGTGTGTGTGTGTGTGTGTGTGTGTGTGTGTGTGTACGTGTACGTGTGTGTATGTGTGTGTGTGTATGTGTGTGTGTGTGTACGTGTGTGTGTGTATGTGTGTGTGTGTACGTACGTGTGTGTACGTGTGTGTACGTGTGGTGTCTCCATGACCACGTGAGGTCCTCATATCAACACCCGAGGACGAGTTACACCACGTGAACACCTCACCACCTGGTGTCTCCATGACCACGTGAGGTCCCTCATATCAACACCCGAGGACGAGTTACTACACCACGTGAACACCTCACCACCTGGTGTCTCCATGACCAGCCCAGGCCCGGGCCATCAACTGTAAACTATAATAATTTGTGTGTTCAATCATTGTTCCTTCTTCTTTCAGTATTGAAAGCTTTTGTTAAACGACCCACCCACCCCATGTCTTTGGATGTAATAAGTCATTTTTTCTGATGTATATTTTCAGCCTTCAGGCTGCCGACTTTTTCATTAAACAGTTAAATATTATTATTATTTTTATTAGATTCAACATCGGTTCAGATGGGCATCTCAAGCCTTTGGCAGACTCCGTACCCGTGTCTTCACCTGTAGGGAGCTGAGATTATCTTCAAAGCTGCACGTAAATCTACCAGTGGTCCTCCCCACCCTGCTATATGGCAGGGAGACATGGGTCACATACAGGAGGCACTTCAAGGCACTTGAAAACTTTCACCAACGTAGTCTACGTTCCATCCCCCGAGTTCGCTGGGAAGACAAGAGAACATATGCCAGTATTCTTGCCGACACCAACTGCAGGAGTATCGAGGCTACCATTATCCTTGAACAACTACGCTGGACTGGCCATGTTACCCGCATGGACGACAGTAAACTGCAAATGCAGCTACTTTACAGTCACTTAACGAACAGTAAACGTAACGCCGGCGAACAATTGAAAAGGAATAAGGATAGTCTTAAAACAAACCCGAAAAAGTGCCATACAACTCCATCACCTGGGAGACGATCACTCCACACCGTAACGCTTAGAGGAGCACCACACGAGCGGGTGTCAATACTTTCGAGCTACCCCAGTACTCGGTGTTGCTGTACCGTCTTCACTCTATTCCCCCCATGAACAACTCTCAACATGGCCCCTTCAGTTCTCTCCCAAGCGCCTCACAAATAATGATGACAATAGACTGTTTTGGTTCTCTTCCTTTATTTTAATGTTTACAATCATCAAACAGAATGTATATTTTGTTACAGTTCAATGGGATGGATGACATTGTTTCCTTTCAGTTAGTCGACTGATTCAAGGTTGAGTCACTGATAAAGCACATCTCATGTTTGGGTCCACATGTAACCGGTTTCGGCTTTTATTGTCTATTTGAAGAAGGTGGAGAAACCAGAGTCACATAAATTAGTAGAAAATGGCAAGAGGACTCCAAGTGCGATCTCACTAACTTTTGGATATGACTGACACATTGAGCACCAGAATACAGTCAGAGATTTTTCTTTATAGAGGTCTCTGGTGAGTGTACACAACTACTGAGTGGTGAGTGCACACAACTACTGAGTGCTGAGTGCACACAACTACTGAGTGCTGAGTGTACACAACTACTGAGTGGTGAGTGTACACAACTACTGAGTGGTGAGTGTACACAACTACTGAGTGGTGAGTGTACACAACTACTGAGTGGTGAGTGTACACAACTACTGAGTGGTGAGTGTACACAACTACTGAGTGGTGAGTACACAACTACTGAGTGGTGAGTGTGCACACAACTACTGGAGTGCTGAGTGCACACAACTACTGAGTGGTGAGTGTGCACAACTACTGAGTGGTGAGTGTACACAACTACTAGTGGTGAGTGTACACAACTACTGAGGTGGTGAGGTACACAACTACTGAGTGGTGAGTACACAACTACTGAGTGGTGGAGTGCACACAACTACTGAGTGGTGAGTGCACACAACTACTGAGTGGTGAGTGCACACAACTACTGAGTGGTGAGGTGTACACAACTACTGAGTGGAAAGTACACACAACTACTAGTTAACTACTGAGTGGTGAGTACAACTACTGAGTGGTGAGTGCACACAACTACTGAGTGGTGAGGTGCACACAACTACTGAGTGGTGAGTGTACACAACTACTGAGTGGTGAGAGTGTACGCAACACAGTGGTGAGTGTACACAACTACTGGTGGTACACAACTAGTGGTGAGTGCACACAACTACTGAGTGGTGAGTGCACACAACTACTGAGTGGTGAGTGTGCACAACTGAGTGGTGAGTACACAACTACTGAGTGGTGAGTACACAACTACTGAGTGGTGAGTGCACACAACTACTGAGGTGGTGAATGCACACAACTACTGAGTGGTGAATGCACACAACTACTGAGTGGTGAGTGTACACAACTACTGAGTGGTGAGTGCACACAACTACTGAGTGGTGGAGTGCACACAACTACTGAGTGGTGAGTGTACACAACTACTGAGTGGTGAGTGTACACCAACTACTGAGTGGTGAGTGTACACAACTACTGAGTGGTGAGTGTACACAACTACTGAGTGGTGAGTGCACACAACACTACAGTGGTGAGTGTACACAACTACTGAGTGGTGAGGTGCACACAACACTACTGAGAGTGGTGTACACAACTACTGAGTGGTGAGTGTACACAACTACTGAGTGGTGAGTGTACACAACTACTGAGTGGTGAGTACACAACTACTGAGTGGTGAGTACACAACTACTGGTGGTGAGTACACAACTACAGTGAGGCAGTGCACACAACTACTGAGTGGTGAGTACAACACCGGTGGTGAGTGCACAACTACCGGTGGTGAGTGCACACAACCTGGTGGTGAGTGCTACTGAGTGGTGAGTGTGCACAACTACTGAGTGGTGAGTGTACACAACTACTGAGTGGTGAGTGTACACACTACTGAGTGGCAGAGTGTACACAACTACTGAGTGGCGAGTGTACACAACTACTGAGTGGCAGTGTACACAACTACTGAGTGGCAGTGTACACAACTACTGGAGTGGCAGTGTACACAACCACTGAGTGGCGAGTGCACAACACTGAGTGGTGAGGTGTACACAACTGCAGTGGCGAGTGTACACAACTACTGAGTGGTGAGTGTACACAACTGCGAGTGGTGGTGTACACAACTACTGAGTGGTGAGTGTACACAACTACTGGTACGAGGGTACACAACTACTGAGTGGCGAGTGTACACAACTACTGAGTGGTGAGTGTACACAACTGCACAGTGGTGAGTACACAACTACTGAGTGGTGGAGTGCACACACTACTGAGTGGTGAGTGTACACAACTACTGAGTGGTGAGTGTACACAACTACTGAGTGGTGAGTGTACACAACTACTGAGTGGTGAGTGTCACACAACTACCAGTGGTGAGTGTACACAACTACTGAGTGGTGGTGTACACAACTACTGAGTGGTGAGTGTACACAACTACTGAGTGGTGAGTGTACACAACTACAGAGTGGTGAGTGTACACAACTACTGAGTGGTGAGTGTACACAACTACTGAGTGGTGAGTACACAACTACTGAGTGGTGAGTGCACACAACTACAGTGGTGATACACAACTACTGAGTGGTGAGTACACAACTACTGAGTGGTGAGTGTACACAACTACTGGTGGTGAGTGTACACAACTACGAGTGGTAGTGTACACAACTACCGAGTGGTGAGTGTACAACTACCGAGTGGTGAGTGTACACAACTACAGTGGTGAGTGTACACAACTACCGAGTGGTGAGTGTACACAACTACTGATGGTGAGTGTACACAACTGAGTGGTAGTGTACACAACTACTGAGTGGTGAGTGCACACAACTACTGAGTGGTAGAGTGCACACAACTACTGAGTGGTGAGTGTACACAACTACTGAGTGGTGAGTGTACACAACTACTGAGTGGTGAGTGTACACAACTACTGAGTGGTGAGTGTACACATTTAGCATATTTTATACCTGTATTTATATATGTAGAGCGGCGGACACTTGAGGGAGGATATTGTGATGCCTTTTTTCTTTGTACAATGGAGTTTTCCCTTCATGTTGTGGTTGAGACTGAGGTGTCAAATATTACCAAGTGACCCCACAGTCAAGGTCATGTTAAAGGTGTGTTGCCTCCTCTGTATCAAGACTTGAGGAATAATTTATATACCTTTATCACTCCTAGTAATGACTCGCATATTATTCATTATTGTGTGATCGTGACAAAGGTGAACACACACACAGGCATAACCTTAAGCTCCCTTAACTAACCCATCGGAAAGCAATGTTCAATAGTCTTAATACATCTTAGTATGAGTACAAACCAACCTGAGTACAATGAATTGAGTGGTTATCTTGGTCCTCAAGAGTACGACACATTGACAGCGTACGGTACTCAGGTTAAGTCATCGTACTCAAACCACCAATAAAAGCATTACTCAAAAATAAATATTAAAAATACTATCAAGTGTTCTACTGGAGACGAGACTGACTCACACTACTCGCAGGCGGGGGTGTGGGAGGAGGGGCAGTGTGGGGAGGAGGGTGGCAGGGGGTGTGGGAGGAGGGGCGGGGGTGTGGGAGGAGGGGCAGTGTCACGGTGGGCTTCGGGTCTTACTCAGTCGCCTTGGCCAGGCAATGACGATCATGACGTGAGGGGGAGGGGAGTGGGGGAGACACACAAGGGGGTGGGGGAGGACACACACAAGGGGGTGGGGAGGACACACAGGGGGAGGACACACACACAAGGGGGTGGGGAGACGGGGGGAACACACAAGGGGTGGGGAGGACACACACACAAGGGGGTGGGGAGGACACACACACAAGGGGGGTGGAGGACACACACACACAAGGGGGTGGGGAGGACACACACAGGGTGAGGGAGGACACACAAGGGGGTGGGGGGACACACAAGGGGTGGGGAGGACACACACAGGGGGTGGGGGAGGGACACACACAAGGGGGGTGGGGGAGGACACACACACAAGGGGTGGGGGAGGACACACACACAGAGGGGTGGGGAGGAACACACAAGGGGGGAGGAGACACACAAGGGGGTGGGGGAGGACACACACACACAGGGGGTGGGGAGGAACACACACAAGGGGGTGGGGGAGGACACACACAAAGGGGTGGGGGAGGACACACACAAGGGGGTGGGGAGGACACACACACAAAGGGGTGGGGGAGGACACACACAAGGAGTGGGGAGGACACACACAAAAGGGGTGGGGGAGGACACACACAGGGGGTGGGGAGGACACACACACAAGGGGGGTGGGGAGGACACACACAAGGGGTGGGGAGGACACACGAGGGTGGAGGACACACACAAGGGGGGGGTGGGGAGGACACACAAAGGGGGTGGGGAGGACACACACACAAGGGGGTGGGGAGGACACACACAAGGGGGTGGGGAGGACACACACACAAGGGGGTGGGGAGAGCCACAAGGGGGGTGGGGAGGACACACAGGGGTGGGGAGGACACACAAGGGGGGTGAGGAGAACACAAGGGGGTGGGGGAGGACACACACAAGGGGTGAGGAACACACAAGGGGGTGAGACACACACACAAGGGGGTGGGGAGGACACACACACAAGGGGGTGGGGGAGGACACACAAGGGGGTGGGGGGAGGACACACACACAAGGGGGTGGGAGACACACACAAGGGGGGTGGGGGAGACACACACACAAGGGGGTGGGGAGGACACACAAGGGGTGGGGAGGACACACACAAGGGGGTGGGGAGGACACACACAAGGGGGTGGGGAGACACACAAAGGGGGGGGAGGACACACAAGGGGTGGGGAGGGACACACAGGGGGTGGGGGAGGAACACACAAGGGGGTGGGGGAGGACACACAAGGGGTGGGGAGGACACACACAAGGGGGGTGGGGGAGGACACACCAGGGGGTGGGGGAGGACACACACACAGGAGGGGTGGGGGAGGACACACACAAGGGGGGTGGGGGAGGACACACCAAGGGGGGGTGGGAGGACACACACAAGGGGGTGGGGAGGACACACACAAGGGGGTGGGGAAGGACACACACAAGGGGTGGGGGAGGACAACACACAAGGGGGTGGGGAGGACACACACACAAGGGGTGGGGAGGACACACACAAGGGGGTGGGGGAGGACACACACAGGGGGGTGGGGGAGGACACACACAAGGGGGTGGGGGAGGACACACACACAAGGGGGTGGGGGGAGGACACACACACAAGGGGTGGGGGAGGACACACACAAGGGGGGTGGGGGAGGACACACACAAGGGGGGTGGGGAGGACACACACACAAGGGGGTGGGAGGACACACAAGGGGTGGGGAAGGACACACAAGGGGGGTGGGGAAGGACACACACAAGGGTGGGGGGAGGAACACACAAGGGGTGGGGGAGGACACACACAAGGGGTGGGGAGGACACACACAAGGGGGTGGGGAGGACACACAAGGGGTGGGGGAGGACACACACAAGGGGTGGAGGACACACACACAAGGGGGGGTGGGGAGGACACACACAGGGGTGGGGAGGACACACACACAAGGGGGTGGGGAGGACACACACAAGGGGGGGTGGGGAGGACACACACAAGGGGGTGGGGGAGGACACACACACAAGGGGGTGGGGAGGACACACACACAAGGGGGGTGGGGAGGGACACACACAAGGGGGTGGGGAGGACACACACAGGGGGTGGGGGAGGACACACACACACAAGGGGGTGGGGGAGGACACACACAAGGGGGTGGGGGAGGACACACACAAGGGGTGGGGGGAGGACACACACAAGGGGGTGGGGAGGACACACACACAAGGGGGTGGGGAGGACACACAAGGGGGGTGGGGAGGACACACAAAAGGGGTGGGGGAGGACACACACAAGGGGGGTGGGGAGGACACACACAAGGGGGTGGGGAGGACACACACACAAGGGGGTGGAGGACACACACACAAGGGGTGGAGGACACACACAAGGGGGTGGGGAGACCACAAGGGTGGGAGGACACACAAGGGGGGGGACAGAGGGGAGGAGGACACACAGGGGGGGGGACACACACAAAGGGGTGGGGGAGGACACACACAGGGGTGGGGGAGGACACACACAAGGGGGTGGGGAGGACACACAAGGGGTGGGGAGGACACACCAAGGGGTGGGGAGGCCAACACGGGGGTGGGGACACTGGGGTGGGGAGGACACACAAGGGGGTGGGGGAGGACACACACAGGGGGTGGGGGACACACAAGGGGGTGGGGAGGACACACACAGGGGGTGGGGGGAGGACACACACAAGGGGGTGGGGAGGACACACACACACACAAGGGGGTGGGGGAGGACACACAGGGGGTGGGGAGGCACACACACAAGGGGGTGGGGGAGGACACACACACAAGAGGGGTGGGGAGCACACACAAGGGGTGGGGAGGACACACACAAGGGGTGGGAGCACCTGGGGGTGGGAGGACACACACACAAGGGGGTGGGGAGACACACAAGGGGGTGGGGAGGGACACACACAAGGGGGTGGGGAGACACACACAGGGGTGGGGAGACACACACAAGGGGGTGGGGAAGGACACACACAAGGGGGGTGGGAGGAGACACACACACAAGGGGGTGGGGAGACACACAAGGGGGGGGCCACACAAGGGGGTGGGGAGACACACACACAAGGGGGTGGGGAGACCACACAAGGGGTGGGGAGGACACACACAAGGGGTGGGGGAGGACACACACAAGGGGTGAGGGGGACACACACACAGGGGGTGGGGAGGACACACAAGGGGTGGGGAGACACACACAAGGGGGTGAGGAGGAACACACAAGGGGTGGGAGGACACACAACACACAAGGGGGGGAGGGCACCAGGGGGTGGGGAGGGACACACACACAAGGGGTGGGGAGGACACACACAAGGGGTGGGGAGGACACACACACAAGGGGGTGGGGGAGGACACACACACAGGGGTGGGGAGGACACACACACAAGGGGGTGGGGGAGACCACACACACACAAGGGGGTGGGGAGGACACACACACAGGGGGGTGGGGAGGACACACACACAAGGGGGGGGGAGGACACACACACAAGGGGGGTGGGGGAGGACACACACACAAGGGGGTGGGGGAGACACACACAAGGGGGGTGGGGAGGACACACAAGGGGGGGTGGGGAGGACACACACACAAGGGGGTGGGGGAGGACACACACAGGGGTGGGGAGGACACACACAAGGGGTGGGAGACACACAAGGGGTGAGGACACACACACAAGGGGTGGGGAGGACACACACAAGGGGGGTGGGGGGAGGACACACACACAAGGGGGGTGGGGAGGACACACACACAAGGGGGGTGGGGGAGGACACACACACAAGGGGGGTGGGGGGAGGACACACACACAAGGGGGTGGGGGAGGACACAAGGGGGGGGTGGGGGAGGACACACACACAAGGGGGGTGGGGAGGACACACAAGGGGGGAGACACACACACAAGGGGGTGGGGGAGGACACACACACAAGGGGGGTGGGGAGGACACACACACAAGGGGGGGTGGGGGAGGACACACACAAGGGGGGTGGGGAGACACACACAAGGGGGTGGGGGAGGACACACACAAGGGGTGGGGAGGACACACACACAAGGGGTGGGGAGGACACACACACAAGGGGGTGGGGGAACACACAAGGTGGGGAGACACACACAAGGGGGGTGGGGAGGACACACACACAAGGGGGTGGGGAGGACACACAAGGGGGGGTGGGGGAGGACACACACACAAGGGGGGTGGGGGAGGACACACACACAAGGGGGAGGACACACACAAGGGGTGGGGAGGACACACACACAAGGGGTGGGGAGGGACACACACACAAGGGGGTGGGGGGAGGACACACACACAAGGGGGTGGGGGAGGACACACACAAGGGGGTGGGGAGGACACACACAAGGGGGTGGGAGGACACACAAGGGGGTGGGGAGGACACACAAGGGGGGGTGGAGGACACACACAAGGGGGGTGGGGAGGACACACACAAGGGGGTGGGGAGGAGGCCACAGGGGAGGCACACAAGGGGGGTGTGGGGGTTATCGTTTGAGGAGAATCAACATGGAGGTGTTATCATGAGGGGTGAGGTGTTGACGTACCGCAGCTTATGGGGCGTTAAGACAGATCATGTTTACAAGAGTGAGAACCTGTGTATATTACCTACCAGCACAACACAAAACATTCCACACCACAAAATTAGACAAGTGAAAAAAACTCCATTGAACGTTACTTGTGCCAATCTCTTCACACGCACATAAAGATAACAACCAAACCTACAGTTAGTAATTTTCGTCGCACTATCCTCGTCCTTAAATACCTTAGACAACCAACCCGATTACGTCACAACTCTTTGTTTACAAAACCTATCCGGTGTCACCCAGCTGCCACTGACGACACAGAGTCACCCTCATGTAACGGAGGGAATGGTCTTGCAGTACTTGAGGCGTCCGCTGTCATCATAATACTTTCAGTAAATTGGTAATATCCGGATTTACTGGCCAGGTACAGTACTTGCAGGGTTGTGACATGCATGTTAGCTTAATCATCGTAACCTAACAAGTATTGGACTATTAGAGCCTAGTGGAAATAGGACTGGCGGGATTTTTTTTTTTTTTTTAAGTTGGATTGATGTCTGGTAGGATTTTTGTCCTGCGGCAAACTTAGGGAGGTTGTAGTCCGGTGGAACAGTTCAGCGGCGTTTATAATCCATCTAGATTCTAGAACCTGTTTGGTGAGATTGTGTCAATGTGTGTGTGTGTGAGATTTCGGCTTGTAGAAAACTGTCTGCGGAATTTCTACCCGATGGATTATTATTTTTTAATTCCGAGGGACACTGTCGGGTGGTGTTATCTACAATGGATTTCTTCAAAGGGATTCCGTGGATGAATCAAATTAGACAAGGCGGACGAGTGATGGTTGGAGGTGTGTGGTGACGCTGCCGTTGACAGAGTGGGGACCCTGACCTTGTGTTCAATAATTACCACGGCTGACTATATTTACTGAATATTATTGGGAGGTTTTCATGTTACTGAAGCAATTTTTATTGGATATAATATTTTTTTTTATTTTGAAGGTAAATAATTTACTAATTACTGAAATTGTGGTATTTTATTGACTATTTACCTCACCGAATACCCCTGAAATTGAGTTACTTTACTGAATACTACGAAATTTGTCCATTTAATTACTTTGACCACAACACATAGCACATTTGTGATGAACCAGACTATACTGTAGTGGTTATGTGCACGAGTAGCAGCCAAGGTCAGGTTCACGGAGGATCACCTGTGTGACTTAAGTTAACGCACAGAAATCAAAATATAAACCAAGATGTTTACCTTATACAAAAAAGTTTATTCAACACAAATTAGGGAGAACAATTATAATAGCGTCATTGGACAGAATACAGTACAATACAGAATACAATTGGTGTTTAAATGAAGGTTTAGTTTAGACCCAAGACTCCGTTTAAATTTGTACTTTATTTGCAAATGTTTTTTAACCGATGCCTTTAATAGGGTACTCTCGGTTAGTAGACTTGCAAAGGCATTGCAGAAAAACTTCTATTTAACGGACTATATGTCGAGCAAAGTTCGTAATAATGAGGGTTCGTTCTGTCGAGGGCCCGTTAATGTGGAAACCCTCATCTAAGGGATTATATGGAAAAGACAAGTCCGTTAGATGAAGGTTTCACTTTAAGCCATCAAAAAACAACAAGATATGCACGTTAGTAACAGTAAGGTGCATTTTCACATCTCCAACTTAGAGCAGCACTGAGCACTCATCGCGCGAGGCTCTGTGACTGGACTGGTCGATCAGCTGGTCTGCCCGGGAGGTAAAAAAACTCTTCTGGGCTGCTCGTTGCCTGCGTTTATCGACGGGTTAAGTCAAGGGTATATGAATATTTAAAACGGGATTTATTTATTTTTATCTCTTTAGTATCGTAGATAAGATGTTTGGTCTTATCTGTCAATCTGTCAAATTTGTGAGGATAACTTTTTAAGCCTCCATTGCTTGGTTGGGTATAGTTCGATTTTGAAACTCGTGTAATTCTATTAAAAAATGTAATAGTATATAATTTAAAAATATAAAAGTAAAACAATTAAAAAACGTAAAAGAGTAAATAAATGAAAAAAAATACTAATAAATACAAAATACGTAAACAAGTATTAAGAATAAACAAAACAGGAAAGCTTTCACCTAAAATACTGACGGCGAGGCAGGTCAAGTAGTAAAACCACCACCATCCCTGGAAACAATATTCTCAAAGATCCTTCCCTGAAATCCCTTATCCCTAGCTAGAGGTGAGAGAACATCTGACTCACTCCGTTGCTGGATATAAGAGAACGTATTTGATTGGCTGGATATAAGAGAACGTATTTGATTGGCTCACTTACGAGAGGACAGAGGTATTCCCATAGGTTCGCAAGTTATTTTATTTTCTGTAGTTGGAGTCGGAGATGTGAGGCAGCATGTTATTGGCTCTCCAAGTTCTAATCTCAAAGGTTCTTACGTCATTATTTTCTATCTTTGGTTGGTAATGTGAGAACGCATCTGGTTGGTTCCCGTAAGTTCACGACACAGGGATGGCACTAAATTATGTCAGCACTGAAACCTCCATAACTAGAGGCATTCTCGTCCTCTTACTCCCAGAGTGTGGGGACCCTGGGATAAAATTCTCATAAGATTCACGTGTTTCTTATTCACCAGTATTTACGATAGTTTATTAAACTTTGACGCCATGTTGGCTATTATCATTTAATCACGTAGGTTTAGTAAGCTAGTCAAGATACGCGCTTATCTTCACGACCAGGTGTAAAACATTAGGGTTTGATCCTCAGAATCCAACGACACAGATTTTTTTTTTTCATGGGCATTAGGCCAGCCAGGCACAGGTCACTGACCCACATCAGGTACACATACAGGAGACCTCAACTATAGGCAACTTCACTAAAGTAGTCTACGTTCCATCCTCCGAGTCCCTGAGAGGCTGTCATCATCAACGTCGAACCAACCATGTTACCCGCATAGACACGACCGTAGACTGCCAAAACAACTACTCTACATTGTACGGTCCTGTAAAGAACGGCAAACAATGCTGTCGGGCAACACCAAAAGGTATACGGATAGTTTAAGACGATCCTGACAGCCTTAATCAGACTCCTGCACTTGGTAGACGGTCATACACTTTTTCTTCTATATTTTGAATTTCATTTTACTCTTATTTACCCCCCGGCCCCGGCGTGGGTCGATGACCTGTGCCCGGGTGGGCTATTACCCGTAAAAAATAAAGTCTACCGTTACATTTAAGGGCTGTGCAAACTGCGGCCCGGGGGCCACATGCGGCCCTTGAAGACTGTCAGTGCGGCCCACTTCTGAAATTACCATGAACCCTGTCTACGGACCCACACCCAAGCAATTTTTACCAAGAAAATTAAAGAAAGTGATGCTACTGTTAGTGATGCTACTGTTAAAGTAAGTTTTGTGATTAGTTAGATCATTGTCAAAAGACTTAAACCTTTTTCTGGTGATGAAATGATAAAAGAATGCTTGACTGCTGTATCTGAAATATTATGTCCCGAGAAAATCAAACAATATGAAAATGTAAATCTCTTTCGGTTGACAGTTGTTCGGCGAATTGACAGTCTTGGGATAATATTGAGCAGTTAATAGCTAAGCGGCAAGCATCCACTTTCTCGACATACTCTGTGGCACTTGATAAAAGTACGGACACTACAGATACTGTGCACTCGCGCCAAAATGTATCGGTGCAGGGTGAGATCGACGAGTTCCGAAACGATACATATACACTGTGATATGTCGGGAAGGTTGGTAAGTGTATCCTCATAACCCCCTCCACTAGGTGTTGCTATATGGCTGACAATCAGGGCTGCCAAGATATGGCTGGAACAACTCGCCTTTCCCAATACCTATCGTCACTGGTCTCAAATTGCTCACACAACAGTATGCACCGATACTTTTTGTTGCGGGTGTACAACTTGCCGTGTATATTCGAGGTGTGGACAGTGACTTTCGTAGCTGAGTAATTGGCTTCAAAGCATGAAAGGAACAACAACTGGACAGGATATATTTGAAGAATTAGACAAGGTACTGAGCAAGTTCGACCTTGAATACTAGAAACTGGTAAGCATTACAACTGGATTGGCTGGATTGAGAAACGACCTGGTTGGTTTAGTCAAGGGTAAATTGAAATCTCAGAATATTGATTCATCTTCATTAATTGTATGTCATTGTTTCATACATCAAGAAACTTTGTGCAAAAACACTGAAATTTGAACATGTGACGAGTGTCCTTGTAAAAGAAATCAACTTCATAAAGTCGAAAGGTTTGAATCACCGTCAGTTTCAACAGTTACTGGCAGACATTGAAGCAGAGTTTGGTGATGTGAAATATTTTTGTGAGGTTCGGTGGCCAAGTAGAGCAGGGATGCTGAAAAGAGCTTATGCTCTTTTGGGAGAAATGGTTTTATTTTTAGATATGAAGGATAACGGTGTCCCAGAACTGACTGACAAGGAATGGATCTCTGATTTAGCATTTCTAGTGGACATAATTAACATCTGAACACTTTGAATGTGAAACTCCAGGGAAAAGATAAATTCATATGTGACATTTTCTCGTTAATCAAAGGATTTCAGACAAATTTACGTCTCTGGGAGTCGCAAATGAGAAAGCATAACAACATTTCCAACTCTCAGCAAGTATATTAAGGACAAACAGTTTTCAAAGTATGCTGACAAGTTGACAGCCTTGCAGGATGAGTTCTCACACAGATATCAGAAGACATGCACTAGCAATAGAATTATTTGCTGCACCTTTCACTCTGGACGTAGAAACCGTTCCAGAGATGTATCAGATGGAAGTGATCGACCTCCATGCAACAATGAACTGAAGAAGAAATATGACCAAGTTTCCATTCCACATGAATTTTATATGAATTATTTACCAAGAGCAGAGGTTATCCACAACTTTCTGCTCACGCACAAAAAAAATGTTCAGCGTTCAGAAGTACATACTTATATGAACAGCTGTTTTCAAAAATGAATATAACTAAGAACAAATTAAGGTCCTGTTACTGGTGTACTAAACACCCTTCGTGTTGCTACATCATCCAGCCAGACAGACATCGCAGAGTTAGTGAAGCAAGTACAAAGTCGCCCATTAACAGTCAACAAACACTTGTAAGTAAGAATTTTGTTTTAGGCTTCAGATTTATCGTTAATTCTGAATTTTAAAAGCAATATAGTGAGTGTTTGGCTCACGCACCATATGGAATTTATTGTGGCCCTCTACGCAAAAGTTTGCACGCCCCTCTACAGCATAGGTACTGTGTTAATATCTCATGGAATATTTGTAGTTATTGGTTAATCTTCTCTCAATTAATTTTCAACAAAAGTACATTCACACGAAACAATCTCAAATAATGCCACAACACTTAACACACGGACTATGTGAAGATTAGGCATCTTAGCTTATTTCACTTGATGGTTTAACACCCGAACTCTACCTGGGGGTTAGGTTCGGGTTATTAATCTTCAGTTTAAATATGATAAGTACCTATTATTTCCTCGATTCCTAAACTTCTACCTTTCTTAGTCATTAGGCCTCAAACGAGTTGACGATTCTTGGAAAAAACAAGAAATACACTGCCACGTTCGTAGTGATATCGTATATATAATGTATTAAAAGTTTAAAGTCCTGCTATAATAGTCGAGATAAGTTTATTTCTCTAAAAACAGGACCGCCATTTACAATTCCGTCACTCCCCCAAACTCACAGCTGCAGTCGGGGAGTGAAAGGATGGCCTCTTCAGCCCCCCAATGCCACGTTCAGGTAAGTTGTAAGGGTGTTGTTTTGTGGTCAAGTCATGGAGATTTGGTAAGTGAAGAAATGTACCGTGAAGAGCAGCTTCACATAGGTTGGATGGATATATGAGCGATTGGGGTTGGGTGTAAATGGGACTGCCCAGTATGGTCCAATAAAGCCACTACAGTTTCCTCCATTATGATGTTCTTTTGGATATAAAAACCTCCCATGTTCACACCAGCACAGCTGTCATGTACTCTTACCTGGCAGACCTTCTCTTTTTTTAGTGCATTTACAGAGTATATCAGTACTAGATGGAGATACGAGTAAATTTAGAAGTAATGACATTGTCTGGACTTTTGGAGAATGCCTGATGACATAACAACAGTGCTGTTGTTGTTTTCATGATTCACTAACGAACCACTGGGATATATCACCATTTATATTAATTATTGGTTAAAATTTTACTTTAACTACCAGAAGTATTTTGATGTTTAGATTCGAGAGGCAATATTGGGTAAATTTTAAGCTTTGGTCATCCCTGTACTTAGACATGCAGACTAAGTTTTTTCTCTGATGGTTTGCGGTGTGTTATGAACGGTTTAGACCTTCATTTGTATCTCAAATCACTAGTTTTAAGTTACTACCCCCTCCCCCTTACCGATGTATGTTAAGTTAACTAATCATACCTTAACCTAACATATGATCTGTATTTTTTTATGCTATCGAAAAATGTTTTGCAACAGAAATCCTCTAGAGATAATGTGTCTCATTGTTTACAGTAGGTGCTGGACTCATGGGGAAGTGCCGTCGAGCAGCAGCCACCATCTTTTTCTTATCTTTCGGCAGTGATGAATATTTTGCCTGGTGAGGAATTGTCGGTCCTCTTACACAATGGCACGAAGCACCAACGACACTTTGCCCTTTGCTTGAACATTGTATATGGCCACAGGTCCTGTATTTATGTTGGTAACAACATCACATATTGCACAGCTGGCTGATTCCCGGTCTGCGGCTTGCCACAGAAGTGACGTCACAACCAATCGCAGAGTTTTTCGCAGTCACGTACTTTTTAGCAACTTTAACCCTTATTTTTTACCCTTTTTGGTTCAATTTATTTAAAAACATCATTACCATAGTGAATTTAAGCGTTTCTTTACCCTTTGACCTGCCATCTTACGAAAAAATTCCGACCGTCAACTCGTCAGTTCAAAATCATGTCACCAAAATCCCTTCACTGGTGAGGTACTGAGGGGGACGGACCGTGAGAGCTGCAGGCGGCCACAACTGGTGAACGAAGTGAAGGTGCTGGTGCCTGGATGGTAAATAAGGATGGCGGAGATGCTGGTAGGCTAACTATCAAACACTCACCGGAGCTATCACCACCTTACTCACTGGTATGGTGGTGGCTGGGGCCAAATTCTCAAAGGTTCGTATATTAAAATTTCCCTGGAATTGAGGATGTGAGAATGCATCTAGATGGTTCTCTTAACCAGGGAACAAAGACGAAGATCACCTGACGTGGATTTTACACTGACACTCCCTTAACGAGATGTTTTCAAGTCTCCAGTTACGGCAGAAGAAATACATGCGATTGGTAGTGTTGGGTTACACATACAGCTACACCGTGCAAGTGGGCGACTAATATGGCCACGATCTTTCACGACGACTCTTATATTAGATAACATATACGCTCTCTAATGATGAAGGAAAGTTGTACCAGTGAACTTTTGAGAGAGTTGGAGGAGGTGCAAACTGGTTTTTGGCCAGTGAAAATCTTTTGGATAAATCTTTGAGGCGGGTTTCAGGTATAGACAGGCGAGTCGCTAACCTTTTGTGATTGCTGTACGGCCATATCAAGCCTACCTCCTCACCATCGAGCGTGTGTGGTAATCCCCCCCAACTCTTTCAATATACTTTTATCCTCTTCACCACTGATTGGCTCGTTAGCCGCTTGGGCGATCGGTCACGTCTCTGTCACGCATAGTTGGTAAGTATTAGGCATGTACCGGCTCCTAAATGTACAGTCACCCAAAAAAGTCCTGTCGCGAACCACGAACCCCGAGATTCAGACTCGTGAACCCGAAGCAGTAGACACTGATACATTATTCTGTCCATAAATGCTTCGGATTCAAGAGTCTAAATCTCGGGGTTCGTGGTTCGCAACAGGACTTTTTTGGGTGACTGTACCTGAACCCGCTCCAATGTTGGTCAAGTCTTGTCTTGAAAGAGCTCACACTCGGTGCCGTCACAATACTCTCTGGTAGATTGTTCCAAGAGTTTACAACCCTCACTCCGAAAAAGTTTGCCCTCACAGTTTTCTGGATTTGCGGCTTCTTCAATCTTGAGCTGTGACCCTTTGTGGGGCGAGCGTCCGCCAGCTCCAAGTAAGGACACTCAACTGAGTAGTGCCCCCTGAGATGCTTATACACCTCAACTAGGTCACCCCTTGCCCGTCTGTAGTATAAGCTAGGCAAGTTCAGGCGCTCCAATCTCTCAGGGTAGCTGAGGTGCAGAAGGGCAAGCACCAGTCTGGTGGCCCTCCTTTGAACATTTTCAACCATCTGACAGTCCCTAGCATATCTCGGGGAGCAGACGGGGTGACAGTACTCCAGATGGGGAAGCACTTCACTCTTGAAGATCGTTACGAGGGACGGACCGTCTAGATATCTGAACGACCTTCTTATAAGACCCAATAATTTATTTGCCTGGTTTACCTTCTCGCAATGGCCCGAGAACTTCAGCTCATTGTCAACATACACACCTAGGTCCTTCTCACACAGTCTCAAATAGTGCAGTTTCTTCATCCCGTTGGGACTTATGATACGCCTCCTTACCGTTGGTACGCCCCAGGTGCATCCTCTTACACTTCGTGACATTGAATCTCAGCAGCCATTTCTTCGACCATTCCTGGAGCCCACAGAGATCCTCCTGCAGCTCTTCACAGTCCGCTTGGTTTTTTATTTCCCGAAATAACTTGGCGTCATCGGCAAACATTTGTATGGAGGAGTGTACAACGTCAGGCATGCCACCCTCATAGAAGTCTATTTAGATTCATACAACTTCACCCTCTGATGAATCATAACAAGAGTACAATAGTCAACAATAATAAAAAATACGATAATTATACAGTTTATCTCGTTAATTAACATGACCAAACCTAAAACCTTAATTTTGTTCATAAATAATTTAATGGTCTCACATATCAGCCATTGTAACGCGGTTCTAAGTAACTTGTAAGGTTTAAAATATCATCTGACCGACACCTGATTAGGACTCAAAATACTCCTATATAATACTGGAAAGTTTCATGTCAAAATCTAAGGTATTAATAGCTGGCCGTGTTTCCTTCACATTTACCAAATGTAAAATGGTTTGACAGCAACCGATAGTATAAGATGCACAAAAGGTCAGGGACTTGAACGTTATTCCTCTACAGTAAATATGATCAGTATTAACGTATCGGTGTTCAGGGAGTGACGTTATGCTTACACCGTGACTGACAGCTACCACATAACCTGCTATCTAACATTTGAAACTCTGGTTTTATACCAAAATATTGTTTTCAATACTGTATAGAGAAAGGAGACATTTTTACGCAACTTCCTTTCCCCAACATCACGTAACTAAACGAGGGAGTGGGCGGGATCCACCCATGAATTCGCCACGGTAATAATTTTCAGAATTATTCTAAAAGTAATACCAAGCACAAAATAGACAAACAATTACAGTACCTTGAAGGCGCACAAAGATGTTATGTCAATACGCTAGATGATGTCAGGGGCACGACACTAGCATATAAAATAGAGAGCACTAATATCAATTCTTCCTCGCTTGCCACGAGCTAAACACTGAGGCCTGGAGGAGAGTCTAGCTCAGACCAACCTCACTTTAGGGTTGCTAACACGCTGGAGCGGCACCACATGGCCGATTTCCAATACAATCTACACAATATAATGTATCATTAACTGGCTCAGATATTAATGAAAATCTCTATAAGATACGAGACACTGAAGAATAGTTTTGTGTGTTGTGTGAAGCACACCGTGACGTAAATTTTGTGGCGTAACCGCTCACCTCTGACAACTGTTGCTCCCCCCAACCCCCACCTCAACCCGGCACTCGCTCTCCACCTTCCCGTCTGCCTGCCTCCCTTCCTCACCGGACATCACCTTAACCTTGACTGAGGAATGGGAAGACGCCCACTTGCGCTGTACTAAAGACATTTCCACAATCTCGCTTCATAATCATACTTAGCGGAATAAAACAAGCATCACAAATGTTAGGCCCCCTAGATTATACTGTACCGCCTGATAATTAAACACCCTTACGCTAACTCATCTTAATCTTGAGTCAAGATAGTTTTACGGTATTTAATTATTAACTATTGTATACTAAACTGAAGCACAGTTGGCTCCACTCTTGCGTTTACCACTTCGCGTTGGCAATCGTATCTTCCTGAGGGGTGAACCCCGAACTCTAGTGAGTGGGGAGGAGTGTGTCGTGGTGTCTTTCCTGGATACAGTATTTCGTCTCCCGGATACTAGGGGCGAGGACGGAAACTGTATATCACACGGGAAAAATTACAATGCTGAATAACGCTTTGACAATACCGACGGGGTTTCCTCAGCTAAGTGTAATCGCCCAGCGCTAACCAGATGAAAATACTAAAGTTACAGTAGGAAGAGAGAGGAATGAATTCATGCTCTTGGTAAGGTGTTCCTTTGTAAAAACGGGCATTTACGAGCAAATGGATTATGGATATGTTTGAATCTATTATCTTGTAGAAGCAGCCAAGTTTTGTTTAATCCCTCGACTACGAGATGGAACAATATTAACCACAGGATAAAATACCAAGACGAGTAATTCTGCGCTCTCTGCGTGATTAAACTTTATACCTACTTAAGTTTAAAAAAAAAAGGCAGGCGTACTAGGTTAGGTTAACCTAACTTAACCTAGTCATTCCTACCCGAAACGAGGCACTCGAGACTTTTCTCAGCCCGTCAGCAGACAAATGAAGCCAATGTAGGATATTAGAAGAGTAAGATGATGGTGGTAAAACATTATGACGTTAGGTTCAACAGTCTGTAAAGGTCTGGGTGTTAGGAAGCGCCACTGAAAAATAACGTTTTTCGATGACAATTTAACTACGTTTGTTAAGGCAATACATAAACAGTATTAGACCTACAGGGTTGTGTGGTTTTTAGTTTAACAAATTTATTGACAAAGTTTATTTTATATCATCTTGGATGATAATAATAGCTGGTAAATAATATATCAAAATTAGTGGGACTTACTTTTATCGGTGGACTGAAGGAAATTGGCAAATCTAGGTTGGCAGGGCGAGACGAGAGGAGCTTCCCCAGTTGACGCGATCGGCGAGTTTTGACCGCTCCGACTTGTATTGTTGCCAGGCCTTCCTCCCCCACCTATCTTCTGTCCTTGACCTTCCTGTCCCGAGTGCAGTCCCTGATTGTGCCCCTTGGAGCCATCTACTTCATGTTTAAGAGAAGAAGGTGATGTGGGGATTGCAGCTGAGGCGTCCTCTTTTGGAATAATTTGAATCTCGAGCAGCGACAACCCACGACTGCCGCCACATACTAGTGAAACGGGTTCCTTGGAGGGGCTGAGACTAGCTCCTCCTATCGTCTCCGTTTGGTTGTTATAGTCCACACATTTAACCCGTTCTGGAGTCTTAGCCGTTTCTTGCATGGCTGGTTTTTTTCACTTTTCAATTAACTGTTTATTTCAAGTTTACTCACAATTATAAAAGATTTTCCTGCATCACAAAAGGCACTGATTATAACAAACAAAAAAAGCTCATCGACCTTTTTTTCTACTAAAATACTCCTTCAGAACGAACCAGGACTTCACTAAAGCTCTCGACCAAACGAGATACTGAATGATTACAAATCAATTTCATTTTTTTTTTCAACATTTATAAGTCATTTTTTTAGCTTACTTTAAACTTTTAGAAACGAAGTGAAATTCCTAACATACGCTCGTGCGTCCTTTGTCACCATCTGCCCAAGAGTCATATTAACGCTGGTATTGTCGGGTGATGACGTCTCTCTACCTCTTGTCCATTACTGGAACCTTCCTACACTGGCTAGTGACTTCGTTAACTACACTTGTAAATCTGTCGGGATGTTGTGTTACTGTATCAGCAAGTCAAGCAATTATTTATTTTTATTTTATACGATATATAAATTTTTAGGTGACAAACAAGGGCCTCATCCTTATCCTAACATTAGTTTACTAAAGGTAAGCTTGGTTTATCGAGGGTGTTATGTGTTGTATTATAATTATTAAAATAACCACACGCGTTGTTACGTATCCAAGTTGTTGCCATTGAACAAATAGATGTACTGTATTCGTCTTATATTAAGCACAGTAGATAATATGAATAATCCATTCAACACTGTACCAAATACAACACATTGATCAGTTGGCAGGTTCTTTTTTTTATTGGGCACTCCACTACATCCTTGTGTAAGGTGAAGCGCAGAAGCGTTTACAGCGCCCAACAGGGAAGCATGCTAAGTTCATGCTTGCCTTTATGTCTCATGAGTTAAGGGCGCAGAAGCCTGAAGAGTCAATGGTTTATGTCATCAAGTTATTGGAAGCTCCAACAACTTGACCCTGAATACGAATTCGCAACTTTCGACTTACACCAGGTACCTACTTCACTGCTAGGTGAACAGGGACTAATGGGGGCTAGGAAGTATGTCCAAACAACTTCCACCGGCCCGGGAATCGAACCCGAGACATCTCGCTTGCGAAGGCGAGAGCGGTACCACTCTACCACCAGCACCCCCCTGGTAGTGTTGACCACCAAGTTACCCCAGCCCAGTCGTTCTAGGGGGTCAAGGCCGCTACAGTTGCATCCTGTTAACTAAACACGAAACACATCATAATGCCGAGTCACTGGTGTCCACTATGAAGCGTAATTCAGTGTAATACTGTAGTATATTAGAGAATAAATTTCCGATAGTTCTGAGAGTATGTTCTGGGAAGTGAAAATAGTTATCAAAGTGAAATTGAGAATCTCGTAGTGTCTGTTATTAAAGAAGACAATATTCTGGTATTATTTTGCCTTTGGTCAGTTCCCCTACACTAAATAAGCCCGGCATAACTGGCAACTCTGAAGGTATATAGCCTTGACTAAGAGTTGCCATTTCACGTACCATAGTATAAACATTTTTTTTAAATTGTGTAAATTAAGTACTTGAAACATAATTATACAGGCATGTACAATTGTTACACAGCATCAATATGGGTCACTATCCCCTTCCACCTGGTGGACAAGAGCCAAATTACAATATAAAACTATTTGGCATCCCATTCACAGTTGCCGTCGCTTGACTGAGTTTGTTCAATCGCAATTTCCTCTTTTAAGATAATCCACAAGATTTTACTCTCCAAGACTCTAAAAACACATTTTATATACTCTGGATTTTAGATTATATGTGATAAGTAGAGAGCAAACTTTACGATGTTGCCTTCAAACTACAGTACGTACTGTACCTAGGTGTAGGTAGTGAATTAGCCAAGTACATAAGGAAGAAAAAATCCAAAGTGAAAGATACAACCTCAGTTTCTTTAATGAAACAACAAAACTGGTAATGAATGGTAAGATTAGTAGTGCCCGTAATAACACAGATACCATTTGAACAGAAATAAAACTACACTCTTCTCCAGAAGTTAAATTTTAGTTAGCTACGCTCTGCCAAGTCCAGGACTCTTAGGCGTAAGGAAACAGTTTACCATTTATAGTGAATGTTGCCATAACGACTTGTACGGTTACCCTCACTGACTACACCAGTTTGTGCTTAGAATTATCAATGTAGATTTCTAGTTTCAAGTAATCTTAATAATATACTGAACATTATGCCTTTTGGTTTTCAGATCTTATGTCATGTGTTCTCAGTCTATGAATAACCACCAAAACCTAACCTAACCTGATTAGTCCAGGAGTTGAATTACTGTGCTGTTAGGTCGGTTAGTTTCATGGACTAAGTCAGTGACATTCAGTTTTGTTTAGACACCATCTCAAGTATCTGTCACATTTGAGTTATTGCGAATATTTAAATAAAGGAACATTTCAACCAGTAATTTTAAATGCACAAAAACGCCGAGAGAAATGCTAAATGTCAATAACTGTAAAGTATACACAGGAGGGAATGCGGACTACTGGGCCCACACATGACGAGCACTTGCAGAAAAAATAATCCAGTTAAAACCCACACGACACACGACTGACTTGCTTCACGGGGTAAAAAGCCGTTTAATTAATGAAGCCTACACTGGCAACTGTACCCATTGTATAAACACAGTACAGTATATGCAGGTATACCGGTTGAATAAACTTTTTCCATGTATTTGTTTTCTTATCTCTGTAATCTTACGCCATTCTTCAGTTTAACATGGATAAGATTGTACTTTTCTGTCAAAACTTACTAGTTCACTGTGACTCACAACACCAGGTAATACAGTAGCGAGCAGTTCCCTTGGTTCTCTTCAGCGACCTCGCCTGTTTTACAGCAGTGCTGTTCACCAACCACAAACCTACTGTTGAGGAAGTTACTCCTCAACTGGCACTGCCAACAGTATAGCTAGAGCCAAATTTACTTGTGCCAAGACGCGTTAGATGTTTCTGACAACCACTCTTCCTCAAATTCACGACTCTCAACCTAAAAGAGGGTTAGGGTAAGAGTGGAAATACTCTTCTAAAATACTAGCAACCAGAAGATGATTCTTTGCACACAAACAATCGTCAGTATTTCAAGTCTAGTTAAAGAGCTCGATGAAATAATTACGGTTAGCCACGCGCGCTCACCAGCCTTCACTGTTGCCTCCCTCCCTCACTGAGCTGACTTCCAAAACACGCCACAGTCGCCCGTAAACACAATAACACCTCGATGAACTCAACATTATGATCATCATCTATAAAATCAACTAACACTTATCTGATGTATACTGTACCCGAGGCGTTGATTCATACTAACAGTGTCAAGTTGCTGCTAAAAATTAGTGTCTTGTACACTATACAACACGTGTTGTTGCTTGTTTTGTCTCACACGACGGCAACGAAATTAAGATATTAACTTTCTATAAAAATGCATAAAACTTTTAATTTCGTACTTCAACGTTAACATTTTATATTCATGATCTCATGACATGGAATAAACTCACCCTGAAGTTCACTTTTCAGCTTGATGAGCAAAATTCCCATCTGCTATAAGATGGGTACTTGTACAGTACACCATATATCACATTGGAAGTAAATATTTATCCTAAGAACCATCTGCATTGCTGTATCTCCAGTGACATGATAATGAGGTAATTAATTGTCGTAAGGTAAAACTTAAATGTATTTTCCTAAAGATGAATTATTGTGAACGCGAGCAGGAACTCTGCAACTGATACACTTCGTCAGGCAGACCACAAGATAAAAACTGTCACAGCACCATCTTCCCAACCTCCACTAATATTATCATGGCGAACATTAACTCCCAGCAGCCTCCCACCTCACTAGCTCAAGGTCACTGTTGGCGCACGCTGCAGTCCACTTTTCCTCCTTCTAAGAAACACACGCGTTGAGATTACAATAGATTCTTCTAAATGGTTCATTTAGTTTTCTGCAGTGTTTATATCATTTATATTTGGAAACCTGGATACATTTCTGATAAACAATAACGTACAGTACACGTGAGCTATGTACAGAACTCTTGCCGCACGTTTGTTTTTGATACGTGGCAAGTAGTTCATAAAGATGAAAACAAGACTTTTCTTATCCACAATGTTATAAAACCGTTTTTCCGATCTCTTCCACGACTATATCATGATATATAAAGTATTACACGAGGCAGTCACACATCCATTCACTTGTAATAACGAAACCGTATATACCGACTCATGGCAACTCAGTAAATTCACCTTGCATCAACTTCTCGTCACTCTAGTGTGTCTTTGGCTGGCTTGGGGCACATTAAAATTCAACAAGACCACATTCCATCAATCCAGGGGCCACAAAACATCATCTAACACATAGGACCAGCATCACAGGTCGACATACGGAGCCTACGAGCACAACTGTTAGAGTACGAAGGGTGTAGCTCCACACAAACGTTGATATTGATTGAGAGCTGCACATCCCCTCATCCACTGACGCAGCAGCTAGCTCGAACCAGCACTCCCACTAGCATACCAGATCTCTACAACTACTGATGCCAGTATGTCCTCGACCACCACGCATGCGCACTTCAACTACATGATGAAGTATCCTCAGGAAGTGAGGGAGAGAGAGTTTTTGCTCCCGTTAGGAGGTATAATGAACTTATGTAATGCGTGGATGAGACATACACTCCTCGGCGTGCCGAATTATTTTTTTTCAAGAGTTTTACTTTTTGCTTTAATGCACGTGGTATGAAAGTGAAGTGGCGGGACACGAGCCACGTATGTAATACGGGATTTACATCACCCACGACATTCTGGCATGGTAATGAGTCTGAGGGATGCCAGGACAGCCTGTGTGTCGTGTAGAGCGGAAGGCTTGTACTAACGTCAAGCTGTACTGCTTCTCTCCGTCTGTACATGCCTCTGTTCCCTTTGCCTCCTCTTCAAGCCGTTTGCTTTGTTTCTCTTGAAGTTTTTTTCTAAAAATTAAGTGGAACATAATCGATGACTACATGCAAATTGCACTTAAAATGAAAGTGGGTCCCGTAGGCATGACGACCCATTAGGGACAGTGTCCATACAGCTGTATCGACCACTCACTCCGACTGTAACAATATGTCTCCATTTACAGGTAAGTAGACTGGAAGTGCTTGGAATCGAACCAGATACCCTAAGAACAGGAGACGAGCACTGTACGCAGTCAGCCGCCGCCGTACACCTAATTTGTATGAGATCCCGTCAAAAAGTAATGATTGCTTTGAAGACAAAGTTACTTGTCAAAACACAAATTAAAAAAAAGCTGTTGAATCGTTTTCATTGGCTCTAGAAAATAAACAAAAACACGTTTATCACGAAGTTAAATTAATCGCCTTTGGGATTTTTTTCGGTTTTGGATTACTTCCGGTATGCTGAGTACAAAATGGCGGGTGATACATCTACAGTAACTGTTGTACTAAACCGTGCTTTACTTAACTTTAATCAATTAATTTCAGTTCCTTTGGCCAGAACCACCAGCAGGGAGGCAACCAAAATAGAAAAAAAATGGCAAGAAACATGGCATAAAAAAAATGAAGAACCAGCTGCAATAATGTCTGCAGTTGACAAAAAAATACTGGATTGTATTTGAGAATGTCAATACTAGAACAATCATACAGTGGCCAAGCCTATGTGCAAACGTAAACATTTGGGAAATTATAGACACGGTATTAACGGTCATACAATCCTGTACCGTATTTCGTGTAATCCGATACCAACGAGGATAAATTTTCTTGCATCGATATAGTATGGTATATTTCTATGGGTCAAACAAATGTACAGTAGCTAAAACAACCATCTGTGCAGGTGGGAGTCGATATGCTCCGAAATTGTACGTACGACTAGTGACAGCCCTCATATACCAAAATTTATCGTCCATGGTCTCATTGTTTCCCAAGAAGTATGAACAGATAGTTGTTTTAGCTACTGTACCCCGGGTCGGTAACGTACCCCGGGTGGGGAGCGCAACCGCTTGCACTACACATGGAGGTGTAAGAGTGAGCGAGGCACCAGTTACTGGCGTTTCTCGAGGAACCCGTTTAGTTCACCTCACCTCATCTCCGGTGAGGCCGACTTATTAAACACGCGCGGCCCCTAGTTTAATGGGCGCGGTGGGCCCCACCCGGAGACCAGGGTACATTACCGACCCGGGGTACACGTACAGTATATACCGATTAATTTTGATACAGAATTCATTATTGCCATTCAATCATACATTCGTCCTTAAACTTATCCTTTGTAAAAAAAAAATATTTCGTATTGCTTCACATTTGAGTTGTTCGTTAAATTTTTTTTTACACAAATTTCTCTGATCAATTGTTGTATAACAGTTCATTCCAATTCCAAATCAATCTCGATATTACAGTTTGTTTACAAGTCAGTCTTAGGTATTTACAACTACCACCTCCACCCTATACAAAACACCATCTTAAAATTATCAATATTGCTTTATCACCAAATTATTCTTGATAAAATCACTATTTTCTTCTCATAACTACTCATTTTCTTAAGCTTTGAGCAACTCCAAATGCCTAAAATGGTAAAGGTTTAACACAGTTTCCCGGGTATACTATGCATAACGAACAAACACAACGAGCTACCTCCACACCCGCAGTCACACTGACTAGACAACTGCATTGGCTAGAAGGCTTCTCCAGCCAGTCGGGAAATCTGGACGTAAAGTAGGCAAGACTTATCATATTACCATATTTGTTATGTTATATTTTTACTGACTTGGGGAGTAGACATCTAAGACACGACAGTTACTGGAGTGATAACGATAAGATAACACTTATCATAGCTAAGTGTTAACACAGTTCCATGCTATTATGAACAGATTGTGTCAAGTTAGTTTACTGGATGACAATACGGACTTTTTCTTTAGATAACTCCCACCTATACCATCTACTGTAGATAATCACCGAAAAAGTTTCAAGTGAATCAATTTAGTTAACTATTTCATGCCTGATATAAAGCCAGGCGTCGCCAGGATGACCATAAAGACAGAACTGTTACTTAATATACTTATTGATCTCGTGGTGAGGTGTGCAGTGGGGTTATACACTATAAACGACGTTTTTACATCAGAAAATGACTATCGTGTAAACCTTGCTCATATGACACTGGTAACTGTTTCAGTGTTAGGTAATCTACAGTGAAGAGCCACAGCAATATAATGAGCTTTATGTGTACAGACCCCCCCCCAAGCATCGGTACCCAAGAGGTCCATGTGGTACAAGTATGTGGTTTTGTAGTATACGCACAGTCCACTAGTTTCAAATTGGTTGGTACAGTCCACTACAGGTATAGTATCAGCATACAGAAAACTACAGGAATTCCAAAATGACCGGTAATCTAAGTTTTATTCCTGCAGATATTTCATAAATAAATATACCGAGTGGTGTTTAATACAGTCAAGTGTGGGAAACAATCCTGAAATAGATGAATATAAATGTACAGTATCTAAAGCAACCATCTGTGCAGGTGTGGGTCGATATGCTCCGAAGTTTTACGTGTGACTAGTGACAGCCCTCATACCAAAATTTATCGTCCATGGTCTCATATTGTTTCCCACAAAGTATGCACAAATAGCTACTTTAGCTACTGTACCAAGCAGTTGTCAAATAACCTCACAAGCGTTGTATTTATCACTGACTTGTGTACTTCTTACCTATAAATAATGTATTACGTTGTTATCTGTGCATCGAGAACCATAAACTTTAAAGCCTCCTGGTTCAAACAGCTAATATAAAATGATTGCAAGCGGACAGTTCCACACTTGCAGCTCAAACCGATCCTCACTACATCAGGGATATTCTTTGCCTAACATTATACAACGGTGGCCCTTTTTTTATTATAACATTATTTTACTCTCGGCATTCCGTATGATTCAGGTTTATCTGGAATTCAGAAACCCACATTTGTTAATCCTTTCGCCGCGTTTCACGCACTTGCCATGTTATTCTGGCTACCGCCAGACGGTTTCATTCGGCTCAGGGTAACCCCCGCTGGGAAAGGGTTCAGGTACAGTACAATGTATTCAACAAAATCCTGCAAGAAAGTAGAAAATTTGAGACGTTCTGCAGTTATCTGATTAAAAGCTCAAGGTCGCCTAAATTTATCCGCTTTCTTTCCAACTCTCAAATTTCAAAGTTTATTTTCAATCGGAAACAACAAAATTCAATTCTTAGTAGGGCGGGAACTGCTTTGGTATGGGTCATCTCGGACTGGCTTAGAGTAAACTTGTTCCTTCAAACTCACTCCCTTCGGATGTTCGTGTAACAATTTTATTTTACATAATTTTAAATTGCTGTTGGAGTAGTGTAATTACTTACCTTATTTCGCATTTAAAAACCTTAGTTGTTGAAGTTATGGTTCACATGCGTATTACTACATCAACGTCTAACGTTAACAATAAAAGACTTCTAATAGCATGAAAAATAATACAAGAACACCTTTTTGTGTAACATACACAACATGAAGGTAATTTGTGTATTCAAAGGGAGTCGCAGTGATTCGATTTTAACGAGCTGGGAAGGTTGCGCTATTTCAGGTTAAATAAATTAAGTTTCTTTCAACATGATGCCCTGTAATTATACGGTTTGCAGATTTAAAATTAGGTTTCAAGATTTAAGAATTGCCTTGCAGGGCTTTAACTCCCTTCTTGGCTTCACCAGACTTACGTATTAAAAAACGAGGAGCCCGGAGTATTAGGACACATTACTGTAGGTGTATTCTTGGTGGCCCCAAAACGCATAACTAGTTATGCTATCTACTGCGCAACCCAAAGTTTTGCCTTGAAGGAAAAAGCTGGCAAAACTCCTTCAGAGATGATATGCCCTCAGAAGCAAAACTAGTTATGGTTTTTCCTTTTTTGGAAAGTGGGCGGAGATGAAGGGAAAGTATCCAATGGATATAAAGGGAATTATTAGAACTACACACCATTCGACTAGTCAGTGTCTTTGGACTAGAATATTACTTTATTTTATAACCAGTCATGTTCCCAATAACGTGGAAATAATGGAATGGGATCAATATAAACTGCTACTGTATGTGGACTAAGAAACAATTGGAGATTTACATTCTGTGAGCATAGAATTAAAAGGAACTTGAGTGGTTAAGATTTTGAACGGAGCTTAAACAGTGACGAGTCTACAGTACGTTTTTAAGATCAGCAGAAAAAATATAATACTTTTCAATAATATAATAAAGATATTAAAGGCGTTTACTGTAAGGTGTTTTCGATTTACGTAATCGCTAACGCGTTAACTATTCTGTATGCGCCGACGATGCTTTTGACCTGTGCGCATGGAACATACAGAGCTAGGGAAGAGCCTTGAGCCTTGACCAGCGACCAAGCGGCCCGAATAGCTCACAATCAATCGGGGAGTTTCTCCCACGTACACTGTAAATATGCGGATCATGGCCGCTGATGTTGAATATTTTGAATTGAATTGAAACAGTTTATTTAGCCAGAAAAATACAGATACAGAGTGGATAATAAAAACAATATTAACATGGCTGAGCCAGTTGAGAACCTGTGCTCTCTTTGAGGCACCTGATATATACTATACATTTATCTCAAGGAAGTATTATGTAACATAAGCCAATTGCAAGAGCGGTTATGGGGTGTACGACGCCATTTACGATGACCTTCTTGCCCTGGTCTTTTTCAGCAATATTGCCTTTAACACATGGAATACTTCACTTTTCGAAGCTTTGGATGATTCTCGAAACAAGTTTCCTGGTGGGAATTATTAGCTAGTGCTGTACTCAAAATATCGAAACTTCGAGATCTCTCCAGAGCTTCAAAAGGGTGGTATTCCTGAAACAAGATCAGGGCAAGAAGGTCATCGTGAACGGCGTCGTACACTCCACGACTGTTCTTGCAACTGGCCCTTAGGTAATCTGGACTAGTACAATAGCATGGTGGTAATAAGAACCTCTCATAGTGTTACCACGGTTATCACTTCAATATTTATTAAAAAAAAATTATTTATTTATTTATTTTTATTAATATTGAAGAGTTGTGGACATTTAAGACAATAAAAAATTGATATAATAAAAATAATTCTATATACGGTATTATATTGGATAGGGCCTAAAGCAAAGCGTTAGGCGTGAAAGAATTTAAAAGGATTTCGCCTAGTTGAAACAAGTTTTGGCTCCGCCCATATTTACGTGGGCGCTGACCCATTTCATTAGTCGCTGGTGAATTTTTTGTAAAATATTGCTAATTACTCAAATATCATTAAAACTTTAACATCATTACTCAAAGATACTTTAAATAAAGGCCCGATTTTTTTTTTATTCTTATTTATTGTTGACCGATTGATTTTTTTTTTCCCTTTTTGTCTCCTTCCACAATTTTCTATATATTTTCTTCCGAATTGTGTCCTAATAACAGTTCTAATTTTTTTGCTTTCTGAAGACTGTGTTGTACAAGTTATTCCTAACACGTAGTACAATTTCGTATTTTTTATCGACAGTCCGGGAAAGCTAACGCGTTAGTTATTCCGTGCTTCTTAAAACGCCTTACAATAAACGCCATATATCGAGTTAATTCTTAATGCTTTAAAAAACAAGTCCACAAACTAATAAGACCCGAAGCAAAATATTGATAAACTACTACTTTGCTGTCACTCGGAAACGACTATGACGGCCCACACACACACCACCTACACACAAGTAACACCTACACACAAGTAACAACACCTACACACAAGCAACAACACCTACACACAAGCAACAACACCTACACACAAGTAACAACACCTACACACAAGCAACAACACCTACACACAAGTAACAACACCTACACACAAGTAACAACACCTACACACAAGTAACAACACCTACACACAAGTAACAACACCTACACACAAGCAACAACACCTACACACAAGTAACAACACCTACACACAAGCAACAACACCTACACACAAGTAACAACACCTACACACAAGCAACAACACCTACACACAAGTAACAACACCTACACACAAGTAACAACACCTACACACAAGTAACAACACCTACACACAAGTAACAACACTACACACAAGTAACAACACCTACACACACAACACACAGTAACAACACCTACGTAACAACACACATAACACCTACACATAAGTAACAACACCTACACACAAGTAACAACACCTACACACAAGCAACAACACCTACACACAAGCAACAACACCTACACACAAGTAACAACACCTACACACAAGTTACAACTCCTACACACACGTAACACCTACACACAAGTAACAACAACTACACACAAGTAACAACACCTACACACAAGTAACAACTCCTACACACACGTAACACCTACACATAAGTAACAACACCTACACACAAGTAACAACAACTACACACAAGTAACAACAACTACACACAAGTAACAACACCTACACGTACACCAAGACTCACGCAACCAAACACACAACATAAAAATACACCACCACCCCCACATACATCACAACATACAAACGCATCATCCACAAACATACACACACCTCCGTACACAAACATACAGACTTACCCTCACCGCTCACAACAAAAGAAACACGCACGAGTCAGACCAACTGAATGCTGCGCATCACACTCCCTGGGAGTCTGAACCCTCCTGTGGCCTCCCTCCCTCCTTGCTGCTGCTTGGCTCGCCCCTCGCCCGTAGTAGTCACCCGTACGTAGCATTGTGGGTGGATGACGCCGAGAAACGTCCGGGGTGGGGGCGGCGAACGACAGAGACCCATAAGACCCGGGGGATGCGGCGCTCACCACACAACCAAAAACCACGCCCCTTCTCTGTGCACGCTCTCATCCTAATGTTTAACGTTAAAATGTCTTTAACCTCACAATGAGTAATGTTTATGTTCCTTTATGTTTAAAAGGGTGCTTCATATATTAAGATATACGAGCTTAATGCAAGAAGGACCTAGGTCAAGAAACTACTCTTTCAAGAGTAAAATATTTGGTATCAACATAAAAAATCAGCCAAATTAGTGACCACTTGGCAATTTCGAGGTGAAATGGTGATAATTAGGGCAATCAAGTATTACCCTAATTAATGCATTTCGCACAGTATCGTGCACATCTCACAATGCTGTTCTGGGTTCGATTCCCGGCCTGGGACGTGTGGTAAGGGTCTTTTCACATGGTTTCTCCAAGTACCTGTATTCCGGTTTCCTCCTGTGCTCACACTGGACATTGAAGGAAAAAATACAAACTCATCCGTCAAAACGGTAAATTTAAGGAAAAATATAATAACGTCATTGTTGCTGCTTAACACTGGTCTTGTGGATGCAACCCCATAGTACAACCATTACACATACTTGTGGGGCTGCGGGTACAGCACCAGTTAGTGAAATCCCGGATTTAATTACCTAGACCCAGCCAAAAATGAGACGTTGGCCCTTCACACACACTAATATTACACTGAGGTCCAGAATATACACTTTATTTAGAATATTAAAGTAGTAAAGATAAATTAAGTTTCTTAATTGTAGCATACAGTAATATGGTTCCAAGAGGAGCTTATTAGTGTACAGGATATTGAGAATTATACTGAAGTTGTATATAAGTGATGCATGAATAACAATATTAGAATTAACCCCGACCTGTAATGCTAATTTTCTTGACTTTTTAAGTGAATAAACTATCATATGGTAACTCGTATCCATATTCGCAGGGATACTATTTACGTCGTCAAAAATTTCCAAGGACAGAAAGGAGCCTTTAAATTACTTATCCGTATTTTGTTTTTAAGTAATATGCAAATTTTAATACACAAATTCACTTGAGAATAATAAAAAAAAACGCTACGGTATATGATTCTTGGTTATGGAGGTCAGGTGCGCGCTGGTTCCATAAACTAGTCCACTCCAGATGCGTGTGACATGCTAAGGTAGAGTTACCAATGTTTATCAATATCACAAGCCTTCCATTTTCTCTCGTATGTAAGTCTTTATGGTTGGCAATGATACTGAATGTATATGTAAGCGTGTCCGAGTGTATTATATTTATGAATATAATTTTCTTCACATTATATATTAGATATGGAGTATTTGAGCGTCTAATTACTAAGCAGATTTGTGACGGAGAATGTGGCTGCAATTCTGGGAGTGTTTAAATTCATATTTTCAATTGGGATTACTCGTCAGGGAATGCATCCACGTGAGGGTACTTGTGAAAATGCTAGTATACAGTACAGTACAAGGAAATAAATTCAGTTGTAAGTGCTGTTTTTTTATGGATCTCTTGAGGTAGTGGTTTGCTTGACGTGTGGAATAACTAACCACTTATTAGAAATTATTTAGTTCCATTTTTTTTAAATATATTTCACAGTATTGTTTGAATAGATAATTGCTTAAATGATATAAAAAGGAGCAATAAACTAGTCCAAATCATTAAAACGCCAAAGGCTGTATGATAAGCTTTCTTCAACACTACTAGTTTCACTCTTAACTGCCATGGACCATTGGACCATGCACATAGGTTCTTTTGTAAGAAATATCTTGAAGCAACAGTTCAACGTCATGTTTCTAGTTATCAAAAATATTCATGACAACATTATAATAAATATTCTCCTATTTTTGTTTATAAAAGCACATACCCCTAAGTCAAAAATACAAATATTAAATAACCAAACTAAAACAAATACCCATATTACTCAGATCTTATTTATAAAGCTTGAGCGGACAGACCTGCCTCGGGGGGCTCTGGACTAAAAGCTTCAGTATTTCACGATACTTGTGTACTACTGGAGTGATATCACGGGTCAGTGAATCTTGTAACGTCATCGAAGTCATTAGTGAGGAAACTTGTGATTAGTCCCGCGGCTTACGATCTCTCTGCACAGCAACTTCTGAAATAATACCTAATATCGAAATGTTTTTACCTGGACTGTCACTGATGGGCTTGTAGTTGAGGGTGGTGATGACATTCTCCGATCGACGACGCTCCTCCTCCTTCTCCTGGCATCCTAGTAACGTCTCCTTCATCCTGATGGTCCGTAGCCTAGTACCTCGCGCTTCTCTATCCTATATCTAAAATGATGCAAGTACTAGTGACCTGACTTGTGTAGAATGGTTCTGGTTCTCTTGAGTTTCCAAGAATCTGTAAAAAAAGAGAAAACATCAATAAAAGTGTCTTAGTACATAACACAGTCAGATTACCACCGACACCAGCATAAAGAAGCACAAGTCAACCATTAAATACAGGGTAAAGATTCAGTACAGGACAACCACAGATCCCTATAATGATTTGTACATAGGGAGAAATTGGTTTCGATTTTCTCTACTACTATTTCACTTCAAAACATGTAATTTTGATCACAAACCAAAGTTAACCAAACTTAACCTACAGTCTGTTCACTAGAAACCTTTCAATGGCCAAGGGTTAGTTCGTAGCGAGGCAGCCGACTGGTTGGATGACGGACACACGAAGGCTCACAACACTTCCTTAGTATTATCATATTTCAAAGGATAATAACCTTTTTTTTTCTAATAATTTCTAGTTGGGAAGCAAAAATTCGTTGTGTGAAATGAACTGGTCAAAAAAAATCTTAATGAGAACAAGAACACCACGAACAAATTCCGAGACGTAAACTTCTCGTAAAGTGACTTCACACGGCATAATGGATGTCACTGAAATTTTTTACTCTTATTCTTGTTTTCATCAAGATTTTTTATGTTACTAGAGCATTTCATAAGTTAATTTTTGCTTCCCCAGATGCGGATATTATCAAAGATCAACAGAGAAAAGCTATTATCCCTTAAAATATCAGAATATAAGTAAATTAGATAAAATCCTGAAGAACTATGTAGTGATTCGTCGAGTGTCCGTAAATCAACCAATCAGTTTGGAGTGAACGAACTATAACACAGGAGTCGAGTTAGGAATCTTTTCAATATAAGAAAAGTTCTTCGGTTTATCAAGACCATCCCCAAAATGGCGGAGGATATAAATATTTGTTAAAGAACCTAACGACTCTCAAATATCAGTATACATGTCTACCCTCTCCGCCAACAAAACAAAAGGACAGAAAAAAAGAATCCAAAGAACCAAACCTGAATTCCAAAAGAGTAATAGTAGAGACAACTAACATCAAAAAGGTTTTTATTTCGAAATTTTTTATCCACAAAATCGATATGGCAAATTTTCCTATAATTTTAAGTATTTTTTCATTTTCCTCTATCCTTGAATCATTAATCACCTGTAGTGTCCAGGGCATGAAAAAACAAATTACACGACAAAACACGGAGAAAGTGATCATATAGTAATATTTTCATGGCTCTACTTGCTTTGTAGACGAAGAAAAATATTTTATACCGTAAATATTCTGTCAAGATTTCCGCTGAGACGCCACTTGTCCCCCGCTCTTAACAACGAACTTGTGAATCTGTTCTTTGTAAACGTAAAAATACCGACGGAGCCTCACATGGGCTGTTTTAATACCATAAATAATGGCTTGTTTGTCTTTTGTTTTAAATTTTATAAGCTTAGTTAACCTGTTTGTTCTTTGGCCTGAGCAATTCCCCCTTTTCGCGCTTATGGTTCTTGAACCTAATCTATGTATAATAATGAGATTCATATATCTGGATTCGAGTCCCATATTATGCAGGGTTTGGATACATGTCCAATTTCTCAATGGATTTTAAGTGAACTGTATGTTCCTATACATACGGTTCTTTCCCAAGGAGAAGGAGAAGCTGCAATCTTGTTTTCCAATATCGTTGTTGTGGCGTCGTGTTCGGTATCGTCTCACAAGTTATCTGTGCTTGTGGAGGATGAAGACCGTCTCCAAGAAATCATCAGTCAACTTGGACTATTATAGTTGGCAAGAAGTGCTTTCGTTGGTACCAGATATCAAAGAAAGTTCTTTCTGCTTAGTATGCCGGAGAGTGGAGCCCACGTTTAGTTAATTAGGTAGGTTTCTTTGGTTAGGTTAGGTTCTACTAGGTTTTGTGCGTTGTATCATTTTTATTACTTACGAGCATCCAAACAACATTGCGAAAAATTCATGGAATCGAACAACTGATTCAGGCGTTAGCTGTCTCCTCCAACATTACCCTAAGATTGTGAAGGAAGGTTGGAGAATTTTCTAATTTAAGTTTTTGATGTTATGAAAGCTTAGGAAGGTAGAGCTAAATAAGCCATCACAAAGGCCAAACACTAAACTTGGACACGTGTAGATTCTGTTTTATATTACTTGCATACTTCTGCAGATATTATTAACATGATCTTTATTTTCATTTACCCAATAAATTAAACTACAATACAGAGCACTTTTAATCCTTTTATGATTTTAATATTTTTGGTACTGTACTTGGATACCTTATTTTTTTTGCATTTGCATTGCTTAAAATAGTTAATTCCTGAGGTACACCTTATGAAACATGTTTGAAAACGAACTTTAAATATATTGTACAACTTACATTATTAAGATCGCATTAAAACCATGCCATGAAACTTACTGGCTTCTCGTTGGCAAAAATAGTATCGTTCTACCTGAAATATGGGAGAACAAACGCCACTACTTAGAGAAAACGGTAGTAATAGGCTGACATATGAGGGGCAGACTTTACTGTTTACTTGCTTAATAAAAATTGTGATTAAGTGGATACAAAATCTTAAAACAATGTAAGTAACTTCATGAAGATAAAAGGTAAATAATTTGAAAATAGGTTGGTAGGAAGAGAAAGGTCAAACAGGACAAAAATTAGCTGGAATAAAACAACTTTTATAACAAGAAAATACTCAACAATGATAGCATTGAAATTGGCCAAAACGAGACGTGTTATTGAGGTTTTAGAAGTAGAAATCTTGCTTCATAAGCAGACATACCTATTTATACTGTTAAGACTTAATTTCTGACTAGATTACCCATGGAAACACTGGCATTGCTCTTAACACAATGAAAACTCCACTACCAATTACTGTCATACTTTTTTACGTTTTACTTTTATCCTCTTCACCACTGATCGGCTCATTAGTCGCTTGGGAGATCGTCCATGTCTCTGTTACACACTGTTGACAAGTGCTGGGCATTCACTGGCTCCTGAATATATCTGAACCTGCTCCAGTGCTTATCAAAAGTTTGCCCTCGCAGCTTTCTGGATCTGCGGCTTCTTCAATTTTGAGCTGTGATCCCTTGTAGAGCGAGCGTCCGCCAGCTCCAGGTAAAGGCAATCGACTGAGTAGTGCCCCTTGAGATGCTTATACACCTTACCCGTCCGTAGTATAAGCTAGGCAATTTCAGGCACTCTAATCTCTCATGGTAACTGAGGCAGGCACCAGTCTGGTGGCCCTCCTTTGAACATTTTCAACCAACTGACAGTCTCTCGCATATCTCGGTGACCAGACGGGGTGACAGTACTCCAGATGTTACGAGGGACGGACCGTCTAGATAATTGAATGACCTTATAAGAACCAATAATTTAGATTGCCCGATTCACCTTCTTCTCACAATGGCCCGAGAACTTCAGCTCATTGTCAACATACACACCTAGGTCCTTTTCACATTCAGTCTCAATTAATGCAGTTTCTTCGCTCCGTTGGGACATATGATACGCCTCTTTAATGTTGGTACGACCCAGGTGCAGCCTGTTACACTTAGTAACATTGAATCTTAGCAGCCATTTCTTCGACCATTCTTGAAGCTCAGAGATCCTTCTGCAGCTCTTCACAGTCTGTTTGGTTCTTAATTTCCCTAAATAAGTTGGCATCGTCTGCAAACATTTGCATGGAGGAGTGTACAGCTTCTGGCATGTCATTTATGAAACAAACAACAGTGGGCCCAATACACTGTCCTGTGGTACCCCGCTTATCACGGGTACACATGATTTCGTGCCATTAACCACCACACACTGCTTGCGGTCATGTAGAAAGTCTCCGATCCACGCTCGGACACTTCCCTCGAATCCCGTACCCTTCCAGTTTAATTCTCAGCCTTTCGTGGGGTACACTGTCGAAAGCCTTGGCAAAATCTAGGTAAATATTGTCGATATTACCACCCCGTTCCAGAATATGGGTCCAAATATTATTAACCAATTGTATTATTATAGGTGAAGATATTGGTTATTATTTTAAGCATTACAACTAGCAGGGTTATAAAACACCGTCCCCTTACAGGGACAGATACAGGGGGCCCGGAACCCCCCATTTCATCAGAAAATTTCAAGACTTTTCTTTAATGCAGTATTGTTCTCAGACGTTTTCGTAGAGTATTGTTTTTTTGTTTTTTTTTACAGGGATTAGCCCACCCGGGCACAGGTCAAAGACCCTCATCGGGGCCTGGGGGGGGGACGATTATGTAATAATAATAATAATAATAATAATAATAATAATAATAATAATAATAATAATAATAATAATAATAAAAATAATAATAATAAAAATATAATAAAAATATAATAATTATAATAATATCAATAACAATAATATATAATAAAGAACCATAAATAACAAAATAAAAAATCAAGAGTGAGAAACAATATATGTATGTTGTGTTGTCAAAGAAGTGAAACAATTGAGACCCTGCAATTGTGTGTAAATGAGGCAGAAAGTCAGGTCATCAACCTGGGACTTGGTCACATATGGCAACAGGGTCTACAACACATTATGCTTTCAATATCCTCCCAGTACCTCCCTGTTAATTACTATTGACCTCAGAATATCTCCTAATGTCGAGTGCACATGGCTTCAAAAGGCCCATGATATTGGCCAGGTTAAAAAAAAAAAAAAAAAATATCGGGAGGGAGGGAGGGGGTCTGGCCTCCCTCCTCCCCAACTGGGTGTGCTCACCATGGTCCCTCACCCACAACTTGTTGGACCCTCACTCCTTTGATTTCCTGAATCCGCCCTGCCTTAGGTCCCAGTGCTGATCCGCCCCTGCCTTAGGTCCCAGTGCTGATCCGCCTTAGGTCCCAGTGCTGATCCGGGGTCCCAGTGCTCATCCGCCCCTGCCTTGGGTCCCAGTGCTGATCCGCCCCTGCCTTAGGTCCCAGTGCTGATCCGCCCCTGCCTTAGGTCCCAGTGCTGATCCGCCCCTGCCTTAGGTCCCAGTGCTGATCCGCCCCTGCCTTAGGTCCCAGTGCTGATCCGCCCCTGCCTTAGGTCCCAGTGCTTGAAAATATTATACTAGACTCTACATACTTATATGTATTAATTGTGAAGGATGGACGTTAGAGCAGGTAAGTGAAGTCCTCTTAACACAACAACAGCAGACTCAGAGGGTTGTCGACCTCGTGACCACACCCAGCATGACCCTCTATTACGGCCGGATCAATGGGTGATGAGGTAACTGCGCCTCTGATCTCCCCGTGAAAAACATACATTACGTATCTTTCCACTTTGTTTTATTTCTGTAGTGTTGTTAAATAATATTGTGCGGTGTGATGTTTATTTATGTGGGGATTTCATCATTAGGAACATTTACTGGCTCAGAGTCTAGTTGTTATTATTATTATTAACAAGAACCGATTTGAAAATAATTCCCTTCATAACTCGGTTTAAAGACAGGGATAATTGATAGGATATGAGAAAGACGCACAACAAACGCAGGTTAATTTTACACACAGGACCTTGACAAGACACGAAGCTAATTCTACGGTATCCTGTCCTATAGCAATTAACCGACTCAAAGAAGGCTGGAATATAAAGTGGGAAAATGACCTCAATTTTGCACTGAAGATGTACCATAGGTTAATCGTTACCCTGTGCCTAGGTGCATATAAACAATAATGACGTAGAACTTTGAGAATCAGGAAACCGGTTTGCTTTATTCCTTATACTAAACACACGCTGTTACCTCTAGCCTAGGAGATAGACGGCGGTGTCCCAGGTATACCATACCACCTGTGGCGGTACATGCACTCCATCCATCAGTTGTAGTGCAGTAATATTGACTGTAACTTGGACATAATTCCAAAACTACATTATTTGACAATGATCGGCAAAACCATGAAAATTCTATCACTAAATCATTCGACTTTCGATTTAAAAAGTAGATTTCAAACGGTTCCTGGATTTGGTGTAAAAATGTGAGTAAATGTGTTTAAGCGGCGCGCCTAAAACAAAAAACTGGTTCTTGGGACGTTACTTGACGGGAACGGCGTTTAATTCACCAAGGGGAGGCTGCCAGCTGAAGGTTGGTACAGTATATAAAACGAAAGTTAAACTGGTTGAATTACCTTTAACCCTGTGACACTGGGCCTTTGACGAGCATGACTAAACACAATAGGTTTCTGTTCATGACCTCTGGGAAACTATCTTCAAGTTTTTAGGTAACCTTACGTTACGTTTCAGATAAAATACTAATATATAACAAGACAGACACAACCCGAGAAGAAATGTTCGACAAATTAACATTTTTAGAATTTTTGCCTAGTAAAAAACACTACCCAACACGCATAGCCTAGAATTGGTTGTACACATTCCAAACACACACACACACACTCACGGTTAATACACCCCCCTTCCCCCACCACATGCTGTCTATACACCGCTCAAAACACATGTTCCTTTATGTATAATACATACACTCACCATTCAATCAAATCCTGCCCCACATACATACATACATACATCGCTCGATCACAACACAAAGGTAAAAAGCAGGTATGTGGGTCAGGTGAGACGTACGTGACTCAGAGGTAACCTGACCCAGAGGCCACCTGCCCGCATACCACACAAGTCAATGCTGGTGTGTGTGTGTGTGTGTGTGTGTGGGACGGGTGAGGGCTCACGCTAAGAATGTTCAGGTAGCTCTCACACTAATCAACCTCAGAAATAGTTTGGATGAGGAAGCGTCCCTGTAACCCTCCTTATATTTACTCAATCTCAGTATTTAAATGCCTTCAAGAATCTAGCTATACCTTCCAATGAGTGGGTGTACGGAGCACAAACCAGTACTACTATACTGATAAGATATAGCGACAAAGAATACAGTGTGGTAATGGTATAATTTAGAATAATTCATATTCATTTTGAATTGTCTTCGTAATTTTTACTACACTGGTTGTTTTGATTTATGTAAAGGCAATCCAGTGACGAGGCTAAGCAAAAAAATCTGAAGCAGCAAGTAGGTCACGTCCGCGCCTGCGTCACCTCGGCAATTAACGACTAACATAATACTGGAAACTGAATCAGACGAGTTGTAGTTATTGCTTTCTTTAATTTGACCGGTTTGCTGTTGCTAAATTGTAATAAATATTTTAGTGTATATCCTGAAGAAATAGTGTATTTTGAATTTAACATTACCGCTAATAGCTTCGTGAGGAATGCTAATATCTAATTCTTTGTCAGTTTTGTTTGTGCTATTAAATAAACTAATTAATGATAATTATGGACCCTGTAACCCTTTCTCTTGTGAGACGCATTACAGTTTTGGCAGCTGCTTAGCTCAACACCTAATATTGTTTTGGCGACCGCTCAGGTGCATCCGTATTTCAATTACTGTTGTGGCGAGTGTACAAGATGCTTGTATAACATTGTTTTGGAGAGCGACCAGACGCAGTTATGATACTGTTAGACTGTTGCCTGCCGAGCCTCCACTGCTGGTCCCTGTTGCTCGTGGAATAAATAATGGTTTACCACTCCCCACCATAACCTAACCTTCAAAAAGAACAAGTTAAACGGTTGATCAACATTAGAATCACTTTACCAGATTTAAGTTAAACTTGTTTGACAACAGCCAAACCGCCTAATGTTTTCTTTTAGTGATAAAAGTAATAAAATGAACCTTATCTTTCAAATAAAAATTACCAAAGATAATTTATGAAGTCAGTGTCCACAAAGTAGTAAATCAATATTACTTCGTTGTTATTGAAATTAAATTCAACCAATTTCTTGACAAAGGAGCTAGATTTTTCGTGCTCGGAGCTGTATACAACAAGTTTGTGCTTCGTAATTCTCATATATTTTAAAGATCATAATTTATTAATATCAGGAAAGGTAATATAGAAGATCAGTAACAGTTTTATTTTTCTTCATTTTCTTGGAAGAAAAAAAATTGTTTACAGAGGTTGAGAATAATGGTAGAGGCGATAGTTGTCAGTTTGAAATGAACATCATGTAATTATCATCTTAATCGATCTTGCGGATGATTCACAATAACGGTATTATACATCTTAATTATTAAAGGGCAAGTATAATAAAACATTCGTTATTTCTGCTCCTTTTCACTACATTCAAACACAAGTATGCGGTCTTTACCCAAGTAGTAGTGAATATGGATTGGTCGGAGTTTTCTTTATAACAGAACATGAGGTGCCACATTCTTACATAAATCAAAATGGAGTTAAACGCACGAAGGCAGCTTTAAACGCGCAACTTCCACCTTCCTAGGATGACGAAGCAAGCATTGTGCCCTCCGTCAGCCTTCACTCCTCCCACCACACACTCCCAGCCGAGCCACTTTTGAGCACACTTGATAAATTCATACAGCCTAAGTTACTGCAAGTGACATTTGAAAAGGGACGATAGAGTGTTGCGTGTGGTGAGGCTTATGTTGTGAAGAAGCCTTTACGCACTCCTGTAGCTACAAGACTGTGGTTAAGGTATTCCGTATCGCTTGTTTAGCCTTCAAGGTGTGGGCACAGTGAGATGCGCAGCGCAGGATATCAACCCTACAGTATGTATGTATTCAAGAATAAGACAGTAACAAGGTTCTTAGCTCCAACGGCAATACGTTTTAGTTTTTATGTAAATACATGGAGCGTTCTGCGTGAGTTTTGAGCACACGTTGAAGTTACTAGTCACGTGCGACACATCATATCTCTGACTCAAATAATTAAATAAACAAGATTCCAGTGCTTTTATTGAAATATAAATCAAGGTCCTGCCGTAAACCAGAGCCATTACAGTTAGGTAATAAACCCCTTAATTAGTATTAGCTGGACAAGGTTTCCTGCCAAATGGTTCACTTACAGTAAACGGGATCTGGTAATAACGCCCAACTTGTGGTGACATCGTGCAGGCGAGCGCGAGCCTCTACTAGATTTATGGGCCAGATGACGTCTTTAAGGGCTAGTTTAGAGACACACAAATGACACACTACAGTTTCTTGAGTCTCTATGCGTAAAGGAGACGATAATAGCGTGTGCGTTGGACCAAAACTCAGTGTAAACCTTATGGTGACACCTACACAATAGTTCATGGTTGGCGTGGCATTGTTCCTCCCATAAAACATACATGTTCCCAAGACAGTATCATACCAAATCATAACTTAGCATGTTAATGATAGTAATAGTGGTGTTACTCTACCTGAGTTGGGGTTATGTAAAGGTAAAAACGCATAGGTAAATACATCCGGAGGCGGGTTGGTGATGGAAGTACAGTAGCTGTGAGGGATGCAGTAACTCGGTGTGACAGTGAATCCAGGAAAAAATGTCAGAAAAAAAGGCACAGAAAAAAACAAACCTAACCTACGTTCAATGCCATCATATATATAATGGATTGTCAATGTGTACAAGTTATGTGACTTTTTCCTGACTTTATTTCCGTTCACCTTGGTAGTTGGCAGCTACCAAACAGGGAGGTACTGGGAGGATATTGGTGTTGTCTAATGGTAGACCCTGCTGCCATGTGACCAAGTCCCAGGTTGTTGATCTGACTTTCTGCCTCATTTACACACAATTGCAGGGTCTCAATTGTTTCTCTTACTTTGGCAACACAACATACATATATATATTGTTTCTCACTTGATTTGTTTTATTTTTCCATTTCTGTTTTTGTTTTTTTCAAAATTGTTTCGCCCCTCAGGCCCAGTGTGGGGCGGTGCTCGGGTGGACTAATCCCCATATAAAATAAGTATGTCCAGTGATGTAAGGACTCATGATAGACCTTCCTGTTCATATAAAAACAAACTTACACCTTCCTGGTTTGTTAATGGGCCAAGGAAATTAATAAAACTATATTCGTCTGAATTATTAAAGAAGAGTTGCATAATTAGCAATGAACAGGTGTGAGCCAGCCAGAGTGTACAGGTGTGAGCACATCAACACGCTGATCTAAATATACAACACATCACTAACATGAGCGTTGATTGGTTACAGCTAACTAACGGCTCACACTCCGGGTCTTTTTCTAATGTTTTACTCGCCTGACTGTGAGGTACACTGCGTTATGAATCACTCCCTTGGCACAACAGGTGTACAACAGGTTGAACTAATCCACTGTCTGATTCAACTTGAAATTTATATTTATTCGTTCAACAAACTACATATTGAAGGAGCCATGCCAAGTGTCTCATGTTTTCCATATCGACAAAGATCAACATGTAGCGATTTTTTTTCCTTTGCCGACTGTACCTTTAAGACAGCTCCTCATAGCGCTACCTGCACCTGACCAAGCACAGGTGCGTTTAAGCAGTTAGTTCAAGTGATCATCTGGTATAATTTTACCCGAATCAATAAGGTGAAGCAGAGATACACACCACCTCTGTCAGAGATGGAAAGCTTCAGCCGCGCTTTATCACACGGAGTAGAGTAAAACAAAATAAAAGATTCTCCAGATAATAAGTTTGGTGTGGCGTGAGGTGGTTTGGTGTGGCGTGAGGTGGTTTGGTGTGGCGTGAGGTGGTTTGGTGTGGCGTGAGGTGGTTTGGTGTGGCGTGAGGTGGTTTGGTGTGGCGTGAGGTGGTTTGGTGTGGCGTGAGGTGGTTTATTAGTGATTGACGGTCAACTGTCAAACAAACCCACGTGTAAACTACGGAGTGATCTTTAACTGTAGAACTATCACACCAGAGGCTAGTTAAGTGCTCCAGCATCAATCACGGTCTCCCTTAACTGTGATGACAAAGAGGAAGAGTTCTCGACACACGTGTGTGGCCCGCAGCTGGCACTCCCACATAACTAGCTATACCGCTCCCAAGTTCACTGATCCTAACCACCACCACCACAACATATTACGAACTAACCCACAAAAAATTTCAACCCGATTGACTTAAATCTACCTGACCTCAGCTGACCAAAGCTTAATTACCTAATTTCCTTGACCCAGCTACACCTTGCTTCACCTCACATTACCCCAAATAATCTGGCCTCGACTTGGAAGATTTTGGAATACTTTATAAATCTGATTATAAATTCATAAATATCTGTAATTATTATATTATCAATGGAGTGACGTTACTATTGAAATAATGTTACCATAATAACGTGTCCTCCATCACACGACAATAAAATTCTGGCATTCGATATTGACTGAAAAAACTAATTATGGTAGACTGGACGACGCATCACCCCCCATCGCCTCTACGCCAAGCACAACTACTTCTACGAACCAGTTGTGCTTTTGTCGGAGTCTTAAAATAATTGACCTTATAGGACCTCATTCGTAAGTCGGGAACCGCTTATATAGACATACACAGGGACGGAAAGTATGTCCCCCCCCCCCCCAAAGTGGCCAGGAGCAAGCAATGGGAATAGCAACAATTAAATAGGAATATATGACAAAGCTGTGATTAATATTTACAAATATACTGGCAGCTGTACGGCGAGTTTAGGGAGTGACGACCACTGTTTAACACTTGTTATTGCCAGGTACTGTACAGGCGCGGTAAGAAGAGCCTTGTTTGGAAGATAAATTATGATTGTATAGGAAAGTTGATCCAAGAATAATCACAACCAAATGTAATGTGGTTATTTCTGTCCTTGTGTGTTTGTGTGTGTGTGTGTGTGTGTGTGTGTGTGTGTGTGCGTGCGTCCCCAACATCAAGCCTCAATAAGATGCTTGCAGTTTAGTTCGTCTAGGTTAAAATTTTCGTCTACTTTAAAAAAAAAATAAGCACGTGAGACTTTAGTGGTCCCATTCGTGGTACTTCCCAAACATGAACCGTCTCGCATACAGAAGAGTCGTGTCTGCCTCTGGGCGACTCTTAAAACAATCCATGCAAGTCAATTTGGCGTTATGGTCGTTAATATTATGATAAAACAAGTTAAGGGCCAATTTTCAGGTGATTCAGTCTTAATTGCAGGTGTTATATTTATCTGCAATTACAGTATGAATAACTCGCATACTTGAGCGATCTTGCGTTATATTTCTAACAATTCCATCCCGGCGCGGTGATAATCCGGGACAATGGTGGGCATCACAACACAACGCTCTCCTGAATTTACTCAACTTTTCAAAAAATTGGAAATACCTCGACCATGAAAACTGGAGCACCTTCTGTGAATAAAGTGGCAGCCATTGTGCGCGTCGTCGTCACCAGATATATTTCCTTCAACTTTTTTTTTAAGGTCAAACGTGAAATAGTTTAACAGGTCATGTAGGTCCTAACCCACCAGTACCCGCCAGTGTACTCATTTACGGGTGTCTGCACGAGGGTTACGGTAACTGGGGACCCAATTCTCTGCTCGGGTTGGAAATACAACTCCTGATGATTCACTTGTAAAGCAAATACGAATTACTGCCAACGTCTACTGAAGTTAAAAGTATAAAGCTGAACTCTACACGAGGTAACCCAACCTAACGTAACCCAACCTAACGTAACCCAACCTAACGTAACCCAACCTAACGTAACCCAACCCGCAACCCCAACCTAACGTACCCAACTAACGTAGCAACCTGAAATGTGACCCAATTTTGGCCCTAAGTAACCCGGCCTGGCGTAACTGACCTAAAGAGTGACGGCCTAAACCTAAAACCTGAAACAACCCTGGCGTGGCCCAACCTAATTGTGACCCAACCTGGCGTGACTGACCTAAAGTGACCCCCTCGAAGCAACCCTAAAGCCAACCTAACCTCGTGGCTGTGACTGACCCCTGGCGCAACCTGACCTAATAACTCAGCCTCGCCAACCCAGCCTAAAAGTAACCCAGCCGTAACCCGTGACGACTGACCCTAAACTGTGACCCACCTAACGTAACCCAACCCTAACGTAAAGCAACCTAAAGAGTAACCCACACCTAACGTAACCCAACCTAACACCTAAGTAGCAGCCCAACCTAACGTAACCCAACCGTAAACCCAACCTAACGTAGCCAACCCAACGTAACCCAACCTAACGTAACCCAGCCTAAGTAACCCAACCTAACGGTAACCCAACCCTAACAATGTACAACCTAAAGTAACCCAACCTAAAGTAGCCCCTAACGGTAACCCAACCTAAAGTACCCAACCTAACGTACCCAACCTAACGTACCCAACCCGTAGCCTAAAACGTGACAACCTAACGGTAACCCAACCTAAAGTAATGTAACCCAACCTAACGTGGCCAACCAGCCAACCCAACGTAACCCAAACTAGCCAACCTGCTTCAAAAGTAACCTAAAGTGACCTAAGTAACCCCACCTAAAGTAACCAAACCCAACGTAACCCAACCTAAAGTAAGTGGCAACCTAAAGTAGCCCAACCTAACGTAACCCAACCTAACGTAACCCAACCTAAAGTAACCCGACCTAAAGTAACCCCACCTAAAGTAACCAAACCCAACGTAACCCAACCTAAAGTAACCAAACCCAACCTAAAGTAACCCGACCTAAAGTAACCCGACCTAAAGTAACCCCACCTAAAGTAACCCAACCTAAAGTAACCCAACCCAACCCAACATAACCCAACCTAAAGTAACCCAACCCAACATAACCCAACCTAAAGTAACCCAACCTATCCTAACCTAAACCTACGTCATTTAGGAACACAACCTATTTTGTAATTACTGTATTTCATATTCGGGTAAGTAAAAATTATAACAACTTGTCAATAGTGTGCATAAGACTAACAGAACTTGTATAGTTTGTATTTTACGATAATCTGGCCATGACAAACATCATCTCCTGTCTGCACTACCAAAGACTGGGAAGATTGGAGACAGGCACGGGGATCACCTGGAGGACTTAGGTCACATTAGCGTGGTTGATCTTGAGGCGAGATATAAGCTGGGGGGCGCATCTTCAGGTGATCCAAACTGTGATATCGTAAAGATAAGAGCTGGTTGGATATTTATAATCAGCGACATGGTGGCTAACGATACCATGAACAGGTAAATGAGATTATGGCTAAGAGATAATTACAGATACACTCGCTCTGTATATACTGGGAGGGGCAGAGATAAGAGCTATGCCTCCACTAATAATGGCTGCCTCTCGAGGATGGCCGGCCCTAGGTGTAGAAGCTGTCGCCGACACAACAACTTCACCTTAACGAGCTGCATGACCCAGTGTCAAGGAATAGTCCGCACTGCACTGGCTAACCATTACCCCGGAACACGATCTGCAAATCGAATAACATCCAGGTCCCCAATTACTGCTGGGTAGACAGAGGCAAATGGCGTAAAGAAACTTGCCCATAGTCTCACCCTGCCCGGGGATCGAACCTGGGCCCACTAAGGATGCCTCCACTATACAACACACTCACGGCTGTAGCTGGGAGGAAAGAATAAAAAGGAGGTGAAGGAAGGGAGCCATAGAAGGGAGAAGTGACTTATGGCTGTATAGGACAACCACCATCGGGTGTATGACGTAAACATATAATATGGATGTGACTTAATAGAGAAGGTGCGGGACCTGAAGTACTTAGCCGATATTATATTGATGTTTAGTCATTAGGCATAACAACATAAGAAGGAAGGAGACTGCAGCGGGCGGACAGTCCCGTTTACACCCAACCCCTATTGCTCATATATCCATCCAGCCTATGTTCGAAGCTATCCAGCGCATTAGAGCTAATAATGATGTTTGGTAACTTGTTCCACTCATCCACTACTCTATTTCCAAACCAATGTTTACTTATTTTGCGCCTAAATCTAAATTTGTCTAAATTAAAACCATTGCTACGAGTTCGCTCCTGATTGGATAGTTTAAGTACCTTTGTTATGTCACCTTTGTTTAGCCCTGACTTCCATTTATACACCTCTATCATGTCGCCCCTCACTCTACGTCTCTCGAGGGAGTGCAAATTAAGATGCTTTAACCTGTCTCTACTCAAGGTTCCTAATGCCCGGGATTAGTCTTGTTATTCTGCTCTGAATTCTTTCTAGGGATTCCATATCCATTCTGTAGTACGGTGACCAGAATTAAACTGCGTAATCCAGGTGAGGTCTGACTAACACTCCATTGTATGAACCCAAGTACTTTATTAGCCTTGTTTCGAGTAAAAACACATTGTTTACTTGGCTTAAGATTTCTACTTCTCATTACTCCTAAATCTTTCTCAGTCGGATTTCTCTATAAGATCGTTGTTCATCTGGTTTCTCTGTTTACATCTAGAGTTATTACAGTGTTTCTCAAACTGGGGGCCATGGCAGGCTAGTGTAAGTAGTAGATGTTTGGAGAAAATGTGGAAATTGATTCAACTTTGTTACTTTGCCTTGTTAGGGGAGAATTTTGTTTTGTGTCATTGTGTGTAATCATAATACCCATACGGTACAGTTTACACAGTATGGTGCAGCAGCTAGTTTTTTATTTCCAACGGATTCGCTCAGATTGCACGATTCTAGTTCCTGTTCAGACGAATTCCTTGATCTCAGAACGATTCTGTTGCCAGAGACCTCTATAAAGAAAAATCTCTGACTGTATTCTGGTGCTCAATGTGTCAGTCATATCCAAAAGTTAGTGAGATCGCACTTGGAGTCCTCTTGCCATTTTCTACTAATTTATGTGACTCTGGTTTCTCCACCTTCTTCAAATAGACAATAAAAGCCGAAACCGGTTACATGTGGACCCAAACATGAGATGTGCTCTATCAGTGACTCAACCTTGAATCAGTCGACTAACTGAAAGGAAACAATGTCATCCATCCCATTGAACTGTAACAAAATATACATTCTGTTTGATGATTGTAAACATTAAAATAAAGGAAGAGAACCAAAACAGTCTATTGTCATCATCATTATTTGTGAGGCGCTTGGGAGAGAACTGAAGGGGCCATGTTGAGAGTTGTTCATGGGGGGGAATAGAGTGAAGACGGTAGAGCAACACTAAGTACTGGGGTAGCTCGGGCTGGGAGAAAAATATACCCATCTGCTGAAGCTAATGATCCCTTGAGCCATGGAGAGCAAGACACGCGAGGACTGATGATACAAGAACTACTGTATATGAAGAGGCCAACCCGCCACCCAGACCACATAACGGCAATACCAGCAGTTGAAGTTTTAAGTTGTTCATAACACGTCCACACAGCGAGCCAAGACACAGTAACACCTCACAGCATATTTGTTGACGTACGGGAGGGGCAGCTTAGGTGATCTCGTCTCCAACTACAGAACTCTCAGTAATTATGTTAGGCTAACTAGCATCCTGGTCGAAATAGTAGCAACGTCTGAAATCAAAGAACGAGACGAAGTTCTGGCCAACACCTTCGACCCGGAAACACCTGTAATAAAGTGGACAAAAATACCTCCCGTAAACATTTCTTCAAGTCGTGACATTACCGTACTGTACCTTGGGTTAGGTTAGGTTAGGTACACAACAGACCCCTCGCCTGGTATCTCTTGCAATGTACACCATCTCCAAAGGAAAATGTTGGAAGTTGGGGAATATTTAGGAATTCATTACCAGCTATTTGAAATATATTTTTCTTTAGTAGTGGCAGCAGGAGGGGGAAGAAACCCAACAGGCCCTGGAGGTGTTATACTGTGGTGGTGAACGACACCCTCGCTCGGTGTGTGACAGCTGCTGGCTTGTGGTGTACCGTCCGTCACCCACTCATCACCCACCAGTCAATCACCTCATTCAAACATACTGCATGCACCACATACATGCATACACAAGATACACACAGCCACCCACCGCCCATAACACGCACATCCAAACCGCTACCCACATCCCCCCCACAACACACACACCCCCCACAACACACACATCCACCCCACCACACACACACATCCACCCCCACAACACACACATCACATCCACCCCCCACACACACACATCCACCCCCACACACACACATCCACCCCACACACACACACATCCACCCCCACAACACACACCACCCCACAACACACACATCCACCCCACAACACACACATCCACCCCCACAACACCCACATCCACCTCAAACCATCCACCCCACAACACACATCCACCCCCTACAACACACACACACATCCACCCCCACAACACACATCCCCACACACACACATCCACCCCCACACACACACACACATCCACCCCTACAACACCACATCCACCCCCACAACACACATCCACCCCACAACACACACACACACCCCACAACACACACATCCACCCCACCACACACAACAACACACATCCACCCCCCACAACACACACATCCACCCCCACACAACACACACATCCACCCCCCACAACACACACATCCACCCCCACAACACCCACATCCACCCCCCACAACACACACACATCACCCCACAACACACACATCCACCCCTACAAACACACACATCCACCCCCACAACACACATCCACCCCCACCACACACATCACATCCACCCCCACAACACACATCCACCCCACACACACACATCCAACCCCACAACACACACATCAACCCCACACACACACATCCAACCCCACAACACACATCACCCCACAACACACACATCCACCCCCACAACACACACATCACACCACCCACAACACACATCCACCCCCACAACACACATCCACACAACACACACATCCACCCCCTACACACACATCCACCCCCCACCACACACACACCCCACACACACACACACAACACACACATCCACCCCCACAACACACACATCCACCCCCCACAACACACACATCACACCCCCACAACACACACATCACCCCCCACAACACACTTCTACCACATCCACCTTCAAAACACCTCGGATGCAAGACGTGTGGTTAGAGGATGCTCCCCACCGGACGTTTCCTTAACTTGTCCACATTAACCTTTCCCTACACCTCCCAACACTATAGATAAGAGGTCATTCTCTCTCTCTCTCTCTCTCTCCTTGTGTGTTACTGTAAACGGAGCTTAATAACCCTGCCTGTTGAAACTCCTGGAGAAAAAACTCTAATAAGTCTCCCATCACCCCCCTCCTTGCTACCACACACACAATATCGGAAATTATTACTCAAGACAATAAACTTAAAAAAAAGGAAGACTGGTGTAGGAATGCGCCAACATGTGGTGATAAGTCTGGTTACTGCCTCGTCGATCTAACGGTATATTAACCAAATAAAAAAGGTTGATGATCATTATTTCATGGAGTAGAGCATAGTGTACCGCTCTGTGCCACATCTCAATATTATATAGGTAGATTCTTTAGTGTGATCACCCATATTAATTCATGTATAGTTCCCTTCACTAGTGCGTTTACAGGGGCTCGTCAGGTTTTGTGGCAGCGGTTTGTTTATTTACATTCAACAGAAGGAAACTCACAATAGTAAACATACTTTGGAATAAAATTAAAACAATATTAAAACAAATATATTAAAGATAATGATTTGTAGAAGGTTTATATGACGAGCGCCTGTCAACGCAGGAGTGAAGGGGACTGTTCTTGTTATATACCCAGGAAGACGCGTTAGGTTACTCTACATGACGAACCCTTCATCACTAACACGGGCCAGAGCACAGATATAACAGAGGCATAAACGCTTGGCGGCCAGACAGTCCGTTACCAACATTCCACAAGGTAACCGTCATTAGGCCCGGCTAGTGGTATGTCTTACCCTGCTCTGGGGAGACGAGGAGACGGGGGGAGAGGGGGAGAGGAGGAGACGGGGGGAGACGAGGAGGAAAGTGAAAGCTAGGGGTATTTTCTAAGCCTAAACGGTTAAAACCCTATAAGATGTCTAAATGACTTTTCTGATCACACACACGAGTTGCAGTCAATATGGGTAAGTGTCTAAATAAAAACAAGGTATATATTGAATAAAATGTCAACACAGAGACGTTCGACCAGCCTACATACACAGCTTAGTAAACATTAGGCTACAGTTACTATGAGCATTACAAATCTCTTCCGCCTTTCCACAATTACAACTCACAAATACAAAAAACAAAACGAAGGCTGCCTGAATGCATAATGTGAAATAACGTAAATTAAAAATCACTAAAATTCTGTGGTGTTGGACTTGTCTAAACGTAGTGAGTAAATAACAACACAGGCTGGCAACCCAAATAAGGCAAGCGGGACAAGGCAACCTTTATGGCAACCCAAATACGGGAAGTGGGATAGGTATCCTTTACGGCAACTCAATTACCAGAAGTGAGTCATGACACCTCAAATTCACTAAGTCGGACAAGCACTGGCAACCAAAATATGTAAAGGGAAGTCACACAGTTACAGGATTTGGGAAATGGCAACACACAAGTGGGATTGTAACGATATGGCAAACAACTACGGGAAGTCAAACATGGCAACTGCTACACACCTGTCCTCCATCACTCTCTTCTACACACCTGTCCTCCACACAATCCACTCCTACACACCTGTCCTCCACACACTCCACTCCTGCACGCCTGTCCTCCACACCTCCCACTCCTGCACGCCTGTCCTCCCACACCTCCACTCCTGCGCCTGTCCTCCACACACTCCCTCCTGCACGCCTGTCCTCCACACCTCCTCCTACACGCCTGTCCTCACACACTCCCACTCCTACACGCCTGTCCTCCACACTCCCTCCTACACGCCTGTCCTCCACACACACTCACTCCTACACGCCTGTCCTCCCACACTCCACTCCTACACGCCTGTCCTCCCACACCTCCCACTCCTACACGCCTGTCCTCCACACACTCCTCCTACACGCCACCTCCTCCCACCTCCTCCTACACGCCTGTCCTCCCACACTCCACTCCTACACGCCTGTCCTCCACACACTCCACTCCTACACGCCTGTCCTCCCACACACTCCTCCTACACCTGTCCTCCACACCTCCACTCCACGCCTGTCCTCCCCACCTCCACTCCTACACGCCTGTCCTCCACACACACTCCTCCTACACGCCTGTCCTCCACACCTCCCTCCTACACGCCTGTCCTCCACACACTCCACTCCTACACGCCTGTCCCACACACTCCTCCTCACGCCTGTCCTCCACCTCCCCTCCTACACGCCTGTCCCTCCCACACACCTCCTCCTACACGCCTGTCCTCCCACACTCCTCCTACACGCCTGTCCTCCACACACACTCCCTCCTCCACACCTGTCCTCAACACACCCTCCCTCCTCACACACCTGTCCTCAACACACCACTCCACGCCTGTCCTCCACTCTACACGCCTGTCCTCACTCCTACATACCTGTACTCCACCACTCCTTTACACCTGTCCTCACCTCCCTCCTACACACTGTGCTCCACCCTCCACTCCTACCACACCGCTCCACCCTCCACTCCTACACACCTGTCTCCCACCCACTCCCTCCTACACACCTGTCCTCCACCACTCCACGCCTGTCCTCACCCCTAAACACCTGTCCTCCACCCCCACACACCTGTCCTCCACCCCTACACACCTGTCCTCCACCACTCCCTTCTACACGTCCTCCGCCCTCCACTCCTACACGCCTGTCCTCCACCCCTAAACACCTGTCCTCCACCCCTAAACACCTGTCCTCCACCCCTACACCTCTGTCCTCCCACCCCTACACACCTGTCCTCCACCCCTACACGCCTGTCCCTCCACCTACACGCCTGTCCATCACCCCTACACGCCTGTCATCACTCCCTTCCACACGCCTGTCCTCCATCTCCACACCTGTCTCCACCAATCCTCACACCTGTCCTCCACCACTCCTACACACACCTGTCCACCACCCTACACACCTGTCCTCCTCCACCACCCCCTACACCTGTCCTCCTCCACCCCCTACACTGTCCTCTCCACCCCCCTACACACCTGTCCTCCTCCACCCCCCTACACACCTGTCCTCCTCCACCCCCTACACACCTGTCCTCCTCCACCCCCTACACACCTGTCCTCCTCCACCCCCTACACACCTGTCCTCCCTCCACCCCCTACACACCTGTCCTCCCTCCACCCCTACACACCTGTCCTCCTCCACCCCTACCACACCTGTCCTCCCTCCACCCCCCCTACACACCTGTCCTCCTCCACCCCCCTCACACACCTGTCCTCCTCCCCCCTACACACCTGCCTCCACCACCCTACACACCTGTCCTCCTCCACCACCCCTACACACCTGTCCTCCTCCACCACCCCTACACACCTGTCCTCCTCCACCACCCTACACCACTCCTCCTCCACCACCCCACACACTGTCCTCCTCACACCCTACACACCTGTCCTCCTCCACCCCTACACACCTGTCCTCCACCACCTACACACTGTCCTCCTCCACCACCCCTACACACCTGTCCTCCTCCACCACCCCTACACACCTGTCCTCCTCCACCACCCCTACACACCTGTCCTCCTCCACCACCCCTACCTGTCCTCCTCCACCACCCCCTACACACCTGTCCTCCTCCACCACCCCTACACACCTGTCCTCCTCCACCACCCCTACACACCTGTCCTCCTCCACCACCCCTACACACCTGTCCTCTTCCACCACCCCTACACACCTGTCCTCCTCCACCACCCCTACACCTGTCGTCCTCCCACCACTCCCACACACCTGTCCTCCACCACCCCTACACACCTCTCCACCACCCCTACACACCTGTCCTCCTCCACCCTACACACTTGTCTTCCACCAATCCTACACACCTGTCCTCCACCACCCCTACACCTGTCCTCCACCACCCCTACACCTGTCCTCCACCACTACACACCGGTCCTCCACACCTACACACCGGTCCTCCCACCACCTACCTGGTCCTCCACCACCCCTACACACCGGTCCTCCACCACCCCCACACACCGGTCCTCCTCCACCCCTACACACCGGTCCTCCCTCCACCCCCTACACACCGGTCCTCCACCACACCCCCACACACCGGTCCACCACCACCCCTACACACCGGTCCACCACCCCTACACACCGGTCCACCACCACCCCCTACACACCGGTCCTCCACCACCCCTACACACCGGTCCTCCACCACCCCCCTACACACCGGTCCTCCACCACCCCTACACCTGTCCCTACACGTGTCTCCATATACCCCAACAGACACAGCCGATCCCAATTATTCACTCTCACTGTCTCATTCACCCTCCCCAACACCTGTCACTATTCACACCTGTCCTCTCATCACACCCGTCTCCCTCCTCCACGACTCTGTCTCCGCTCTACACACAACGACCCACACTAAGGAAAATCTCTCCACTATACATTCTATACAAAACAAATCGTGTCGGCAGGTTCCTGTATGTGTCAGCTTGAGTTCCTGTATGTCGCTTGAGTTCCCGTACGTGTCGGCGAGTTCCCGTACGTGTCGGCTTGAGTTCCCGTACGTGTCAGCTTGAGTTCCCTACGTGTCGGCTTGAGTTCCCGTACGTGTCAGCAGAGTTCCCGTACGTGTCAGCTTGAGTTCCCGTACGTGTCAGCTTGAGTTCCGTACGTGTCGGCGAGTTCCTACGTGTCAGCTTGAGTTCCGCACGTGTCGCTTGATTCCGTACGTGTCAGCGAGTTCCCGTACGTGTCAGCTTGAGTTCCCGTACGTGTCAGCGAGTTCCCGTACGTGTCGCTTGAGTTCCCGTACACGTGTCAGCTTGAGTTCCCGTACGTGTCAGCGAGTTCCTGTACGTGTCAGCGAGTTCCGTACGTCGCTTGAGTTCCGTACGTGTCAGCGAGTTCCCGTACGTGTCAGCAGTTCCCGTACGTGTCAGCAGGTTCCCGTACGTGTCAGCTTGAGGTTCCCGTACGTGTCAGCGAGTTCCCGTAAGTGTCAGCGAGTTCCCGTAAAGTGTCAGCTTGAGTTCCCGTAAGTGTCAGCTTGAGTTCCCGTAAGTGTCAGCTTGAGTTCCCGTAAGTGTCAGCTTGAGTTCCCGTAAGTGTCAGCTGCAGGTTCCCGTAAGTGTCAGCTTGAGTTCCGTAAGTGTCAGCAGGTTCCCGTAAGTGTCAGCTTGAGTTCCCGTAAGTGTCAGCTTGAGTTCCGTAAGTGTCACTGAGGTTCCCGTAAGTGTCAGCGAGTTCCCGTAAGTGTCAGCTTGAGTTCCCTGCAAGTGTCAGCTTGAGTTCCCGTAAGTGTCAGCTTGAGTTCCCGTAAGTGTCAGCGAGTTCCGTAAGTGTCAGCTTGAGTTCCCGTAAGTGTCAGCTTGAGTTCCGTAAGTGTCAGCTTGAGTTCCGTAAGTGTAGCTTGAGTTCCCGTAAGTGTCAGCGAGTTCCCGTAAGTGTCAGCGAGTTCCCGTAAGTGTCAGCTTGAGTTCCCGTAAGTGTCAGCGAGTTCCCGTAAGTGTCAGCTTGAGTTCCGTAAGTGTCAGCTTGAGTTCCCGTAAGTGTCAGCGAGTTCCCGTAAGTGTCAGCTTGAGTTCCCGTAAGTGTCAGCGAGTTCCCGTAAGTGTCAGCTTGAGTTCCGTAAGTGTCAGCAGGTTCCGTAAGTGTCAGCAGGTTCCCGTAAGTGTCAGCTTGAGTTCCCGTAAGTGTCAGCTTGAGTTCCCTAAGTGTCAGCTTGAGTTCCTGTAAGTGTCAGCTTGAGTTCCCGTAAGTGTCAGCTTGAGTTCGTAAGTGTCAGCAGGTTCCCGTAAGTGTCAGCTTGAGTTCCCGTAAGTGTCAGCTTGAGTTCCCGTAAGTGTCAGCTTGAGTTCCCGTAAGTGTCACGGTTCGTAATTCCCCATCTCATTCCCGTAAGTGTCAGCAGTTCCCGTAAGTGTCAGCTTGAGTTCCCGTAAGTGTCAGCTTGAGTTCCCGTAAGTGTCAGCGAGTTCCCGTAAGTGTCAGCTTGAGTTCCCGTAAGTGTCAGCGAGTTCCCGTAAGTGTCAGCTTGAGTTCCCGTAAGTGTCAGCTTGAGTTCCGTAAGTGTCAGCAGTTCCCGTAAGTGTCAGCGAGTTTCTGTAAGTGTCAGCTTGAGTTCCTGTAAGTGTCAGCAGTTCCTGTAAGTGTCAGCTTGAGTTCCTGTAAGTGTCAGCAGGTTCCTGTAAGTGTCAGCTTGAGTTCTGTAAGTGTCAGCTTGAGTTCCTGTAAGTGTCAGCTTGAGTTCCTGTAAGTGTCAGCTTGAGTTCCTGTAAGTGTCAGCTTGAGTTCCTGTAAGTGTCAGCTTGAGTTCTGTAAGTGTCAGCTTGAGTTCCTGTAAGTGTCAGCTTGAGTTCCTGTAAGTGTCAGCTTGAGTTCCTGTAAGTGTCAGCTTGAGTTCCCGTACGTGTCAGCAGGTTCCAAGTGTCAGCTTGAGTTCCGTACGTGTCAGCTTGAGTTCCCGTACGTGTCAGCTTGAGTTCCCGTACGTGTCAGCTTGAGTTTCTGTACGTGTCAGCTTGAGTTCCTTTAAGTGTCAGCAGGTTTCTGTAAAGCCTATTATGCCGTCACGTTAAGTGGAATTGTCTCTCGACCATAAACAAACGTGTTATTCTTCACGGTGTAGTAAAGGTTGAATTATTGGCTAAGATTACACACTAGGGTAAGTAGGTTAAGACTTAACCTAACCAGAATAGGTTAAGTCTGGCAAGGTTAGGTTGGAATAGGTTAAGTCTGGCAAGGTTAGGTTAGGTAAAATAGTCCTTATCAAGTTAAATTGGTTTCATACAGTGTAGAAGTCTCCTCGCTCCCGCTGTTAATGGTCGGAGGTTGGTTGAGAGACTCGGGGCTACACTCCAGTTAACTGCACAGACTGGACCCCCCTCCCCAAAATATGGTTGTGACGAATGTGGCCAGCTGCAATCTTTCTCCCACACTTAACACTCACTCATTCATCTGTGTCCATGTTTCTTCCTCTTATTGTTTAGGCATTCTTCATTATTCACTCTACACACACACACACACACACATTGCTGTTCGACACCACAACCGCATCCCGCCCATACGTGCACGAACTGATCGCTATAAGAACAGCCCAGTCCCAACCATTGTAAAAATTATCAGTAACTTGTAATAAACCAGTGTATTCACTCCCAGTAAACACTACTTCTTGCACTGTCACTATGTTGAAATGAACTGTAGTTTGAGCTTTTCCCCATCTAGTTATTATATGTCTTATTTGTATCACTTATGTTACTTGTGTATATATTTGTAAATCGAAACCCATTCCCCAATTATGTAACTGTATATTTTCAGCCTTCCGACTGCTATGCTCTTTCAATAAACCGTTAATTATTATTATTATTATTATTATTATTATTATTACACTCTTTCTTACAGGTGACTTTTACACATCAAAATTTGCAGAGGTAATAATCTCCCAGGATGTCAAATGCAGTTTATTCCCAGCTGTCAAAACATTCAACCGCGACTATCGCACAATACCTTGAGCAGCCACACCCACTTTCACTTACGAACCACCACCACCACGCACCAACACCACCATTACCACCACGCACCAACACCACCACGCACCAACACCACCATTACCACCACCAAGACATAGCCCACAATCCTCTAATTCTCTTCCCAGATAATCACACCCACGTTGACTTAAGTTTTCAATTCTCCATACCGTCGTCACACAGCTGACCCAGTACCCTACCCGACACTTCAAAACAATCACCATATACGTGTTCCTTAATGTATCTACTCGAACACTTCACCCAGTTGTTTTTAGTTGTAATCTGTATAGTGCATTGGCCGCCCATACCAGGTTAAGAGGTATTTAATATACATCTTTAATTAAGCTGCCTTCACGCACCACTCATTAATACGACCATACCATCTCCAACACGACCACACCCTCCTTCTACACGGCCACATCACCAACACGACCACTCCCAGAATGCCAACCACACCATCCTTCAACACGACCATACCACCTCCAACAACACCAATCTCCTCCAAAACGACCACACCTCCTCCAGCACACCAGCTACCACACCTCCTCCAACACCATCGCGACAACATCACCTTCAACACCTCAGCCACCACCACACCAGCTACCGCACCATCACACCACCTCCAACACACCAGCCACCACCACCTCAACACCATGCACACACTCCTCCTTCAGCCACCACACCACCTCCAACACACCAGCCACCACCTCATCAACACACCAGCCACCACACCAGCCACCACACACTCACTCCAACACCAGCCACCACACCACCTCAACACACCAGCCACCACACCTCCTCCAACACAATACCACCACCTCCAACACACCAGCCACCACACCACCAGCTACCGCACAGACCTCCTCCCAACACACCAGCCACCACACCACCTCCAACACACCAGCCACCACACCTATCAACACACCAGCCACCACCACCAACACATACCCACAACACAATACCCACCACCTCAACACACCAGCCACCACACCACCTCAACACACACCACCCATCCAACACACCAATACCACACCACCTCAACACCAGCCACACCACACCACCTCCAACACACCAGCCACCACCACCTCCAACACACCAGCCACCACACCACCTCAACACACCAGCCACACCTCCTCCTTTTTGCCAGCCACCACACCACCTCCAACACACCAGCCACCACACCACCTCCAACACACCAGCCACCACACCACCTCAGCACACCAGCCACCACACCACCTCCAACACACCAGCCACCACACACCTCCTCCAACACACCAGCCACCACCCACCACCTCCAACACACCAGCCACCACACCACCTCAACACACCCAGCCACCACACCTCCTCCAACACACCAGCCACCACACCACCTCCAACACACCAGCCACCACACCTCCTCCAACACACCAGCCACCACACCACCTCCAACACACCAGCCACCACACCTCCTCCAACACACCAGCCACCACACCTCCAAGTCTCCTACCTTGATAACCTTGACGCATGAAATTTCTAACCCGGGAGCTGCATCTACCACCAGGGACTTTCTCGTTATAATCTTCCACACACAACCTATCAACTCAATATAAGCCACCAAGAGGAGTTGTACACTAATCGCTTACAAGACAAACTCGTACAAGCTGAAACAAGCATTACTCTTGTTAACCTTCACTTTATTCCTCTACTATAAACCGGCTTGAAGCTTTTACTGAATGACGGTCACAGCTTAACAAACATCACAGCGTATCTTGTACAATAAAATGATTCAAGTTTGAACTAACCCTCACACTGCCTCTCCAAACTACCGGTCTTCTCTATACCGTCGTTGGAGAGTTTACTTCAAGGGTGACATCCTGCATAGACTAGATTTCTAGATACATGAAAAACTGTAGATTCTTCTAAATATATTTTATCTCAGTTAAATAATGTTTTACGTAAATTAAATGTTTAATTGACTACACCAACCATTCCTTTCTAATAAATTACGGCCAAGACAGTAACAACCTTTACAATAAATGGAAATATTGGATTATGAACACTGCTTAACGAAATGACAAGTGATTTAAAGTTAAATGAGAAGTTTGTATTTAAAACGAAGAGAAAAACTTTACTTTAATGTGAGCGTGGGGAAGCTTACCTGGTGATGGAACGCCAAGCACTCAGGGACCCACAACAACACCACACGACAGTTGGCTCCACACTGCCCTCCCTCCCGGCCTGGCCCAACACACTCACTCACGCGCTACCCCCCTCCCATCCTCCCTCCCACTCCCTCAATTTCTTTGGCTAATTCCTAGCTTTTATGAGTTACCTTCCTTCACTTTATCATTTGCTTCGCCGGCTACACTGGACTTACTTCCAATCACATTCATTTACATCTGCTTCTGGCTTGACTGGCCTTGTTCCGAATAAGTCTATTGGCTGTTATCGGGGCACAGCCTAGTGACAGCCACCCATCCCGCCCACACACCACCCACCTGGTACTGGGATCTGCCTGGGGCTGCCTGATAGGGAAGGGACTGTGAACGTGGAGGATATTCCTGGCGTCTGACGAGGTTGTGAAACTGCTGCTCGCCTCACAGACAAACCCACTTTGGTTACCAATGTTCAGACCTGTTACCGTCTATGTTGTTCTTTTCTTACATTAGTTATTCTCTCGTAGTTTATAGTGTAATATATATATATTCACGAAACAGGTGTAGACGCTGCAGGGGTCACGACACAGCGGGTGTCTATGTTGACTTGTGGATGAGAAATGAATCCAGGTAGTGTACAGTCTAGTGTTCTTCAACGGACGATTCGGAAGTTTGGTAAGGATTCCTGTTATTGTCATCATTATTTACACTCATATTACGAAACAGTGACGTACTCTTGCCAAGCGTACATCTAAGTTCTCTTTGTAATAAATATATATTCCACAGAATTTACCCCAAAATATTATATGAGTATGGAATGAAAAACAAACCAAGAAATTGTCTGAAACCCTGGATATTTATCAACATTCCATGTGGACAACTGACAATCAACTAACCCAACAAATACAAGTGTATTTTTCTTACGTCGCGTCATACGAATGATTAATTGAAATACAAGACGACACCGAAGGCTCACATGCCACCACAAGTGCTTCTTCAGTGTGAATGGAAGTGAAAATAATGAGCCGTGATTATCAACGAGTACAAGATTATTTATGCATCTGAATTTACGAGTACCTGTTGTAACCATCATTTATCAATTAAAAATAAAAAAGCCAGTTAAGAGAATCAGTTCACGTGTACAGTATACCAAGCGATCCTAATCAAACTGATGACGCAAGGATGTCGTGTAGTACATAAGTTGTCTGATTTAAATGAAAACTAAAATAACGTCCAAAATGGTTAAAATAATCCTGCACCTCTGCCTTAACTTAGATCGTTCAATTGCCACCAGCTGTGAGTCATAATAAAGTTAGTGTCTCGGTATAATTTCGATGCTCATTTTATACAGTATATATATATATATATATATATATATATATATATATATATATATATATATATATATATATTTTACCTTCAGTTAACCAGATTCAGATTCAGATTTGCCCCCGAGGGGGCTGGTTTATTGGGCACCCCCTTACATCCTGTGCAAGGTGAAGCGCAGAAGCGTTTACAGCGCCCAACAGGGAAGTATGAAAAGTTCATACTTGCCTTTATGACTCGTACATTAAGGGCGTAAAAGCCTGAAGGGTCATAGGTTCTGTCAAGTTACATAAAGTGAGAGAATGATGAGTGTGTGGGGGGAAAGTTCCCGGTACATTTTATCTGTTTATGGCAAAGAGTGGCAGGTCCCTAATAATGTCAAATGCCAGGCCTGTGACTAGGAGCTTCAGTTAACCAGCTACAAAATATCCCTACATTTTCAGAACAGATGCCCTGGAGCGAGCATACTACCCGCAGACTACCAAACCTTAGCAGGTGCGGCTCACGTCCCTCGCAGGTAAGATGACCAATGATGGAAATACACCACGAACAGGACTGAAAGCCACAAGAGAGGCAATGTTGGGAGTTGTTGTTATTCTTTGCTTTCATAAATGCTTTAGCAATATAAATTTCCTTTGCAGTTCGTGGTGCTTACATAATATAATAAAATTTGCCTCTCTGACCTCCAGCCCCAACCACGTAGCTGGATAAGGATCAAGAGACGGTTGCCGTATCCTTGGTAACCACAGGGGGTATGGATTAACGCCCACCTGACAGCTTCTCCCAACAAAACTGTAGACAAAATTCCAGTAATATAAGAATAGAAAAAATCTCAGCAACAAAACAGTAAGATTTATCTCAGAGGTGTTTTATCAGATTAGTGGAGGTTAGGTTAGGCACTTGGGTTTGGTTAAGGCTGACACTTGGGTTTGGTTATGGCTGACACTTGGGTTTGGTTATGGCTGACACTTGGGTTTGGTTATGGCTGACACTTGGGTTTGGTTATGGCTGACACTTGGGTTTGGTTAAGGCTGACACTTGGGTTTGGTTATGGCTGACACTTGGGTTTGGTTATGGCTGACACTTGGGTTTGGTTATGGCTGACACTTGGGTTTGGTTAGGTTAGTTTAGACACTGTTAGGTTAGGTTAGGGTAGGTTAGGTTAGGTTGAACTAGATTCCTATTGAATTATGAGCTACAACCAACCTGAGGACTGTTGCCGTCACCCGTCATCTCGTAACTTGTTGGTGGCGGATCTTGCGAAACTCAAGTCACAATAATGTCAGGCGGTGAGGGAACCTAAGGTGTGTGTGTGTGATTTTTTGTGTGTGTGCGCGTGTGTGTGGTTTTTATTGTGTGTACGACGTGTTGTATGTGTGTATTTTGTGATGTTTACGTTTTGTGGTATATATGTATTTTGTGGTGTTTTGTGTGTGCGTGTGTATACCTGTAGGACTGTAGGGAATCATCTATAAGGGTTATCAAACACCAGAAGGTTCATAGTGTCAACAACGCAACTTTCACTCCATCCCTTCCCCCCCCTCCCTCATTACCTGCGCCCTCATCTTCCCTCCCACAATCTCTCCTCTTCACTTCCACCATCCCTCACGTTTCTTTCGTCTCCTCCCTAGTTTGTATTGTCACTATGCTTCCTCCTGGCACCTTCCCCCTTATTCCTTCCTTCTACGCCTTTTTCCTCTTCTTAGCCTTCCCCAGGTCGGCCTTGAGGTGGGTGAGGCAGGCAGGTCTCCGTGCGTCGTACTGGGAGGCAATACAAATACTGTTGTCATGACGTCACGTATATTGGGGCCACCACAGGGATCAGGAGGGAAAGGAAGTGGCGGGAAACTTACTGATTGGTTTAGTCTGTGATGAACGTTTTCCCGCGGAATTTTGGTTGACCGCGTTCTAATTTTCCCTGAAGGCGTTTTTGTTAACTGTAAAGGTAATCCTACTCCCTTATTAATCTATTGTTTTACGTATGGTATATTTTTTCATCAATCGTAGATAATTTGTTGTCAGTAGGTGTGGCCTCAGAGTGACAACCAGTAAAACTTGAACAACAAAAGTTAATATCACAGGGTGAGACAACAGCTGACGTTCAGTTATGGACAAAATTCCCTGAACACTGGGAATATCTGACATCTGCTTCGGGTTATCTAATTATATTATTGGTTTATATCTAATAACGCTGCTTCTCTTCACAGTTTGTCGGAACCACAAAATAAAGAAAAAAAATCTCCTTAATATAAAGAAAATTCTGAGAAAATATGTTTAATTTCCAATCCCCTTCACCTAATGATCCTGAGTACTTTCATGCCAGATACTGTCAAGTGTCCAGGGAGTCTTGTCAGCAACTGTACGAGGCTGCAGAATATTGTGATGACTCCTCAGGTACATGTTCTTTCTTTAGTTATATATCAGAATGAGTCAATCAGAATTTAAATATAATACACATTATTGATGCTGTCGTGGCTGTCACTTTCATCTGGAGTTTTAGGTTGCTGAAGTTTTAAAACACTTCTAAATTTATAGTTAGTCTAAGTAGTCACAGAATACCGGCCAGACTTCCTAATAGTACTTACTGTAGTTGGACAAGCAGAATGGCAAATACGACACTGGCTTTCTTACCCCAGCAAAAGGATTATACAGAAAGCTAATGTAATTTTGATTTTTTACAGTATTTTTGTGCTTTGGAATAAGTAAATAATGAGCATTTTGACATCTTCATTTACGAATAAAGTTCATCATAAGGTCCCTTGTGAAACTGGACCCAGTGACGCTGTTCAGCCGACCTAGACTATTTAATTGTCTACGAAAGTGCGACCGACAATTGCTTCTTGATCACACAGCTAATCTCTCGTCTCCTGCTTTGTGTGTCAAGGTGCAATTTCATTCACTTTACTATTTTTGTAGTGGGATTTTGACGGTGTCTCGCTGTACAAAATCTCATTACCAAAATTGTTGTCTCGTGGACTCAGAAACATAACCTTTCCCTCACCACGTACAGTGGTCAAAATAATCAAGTTGTGAGTTACCAGCGTGAGTCACAGGACAGTCATAACACCACCTGGGAGCGGTGCAGCAGGAAGGCTGACTGGCGGCTACATTACAAAGTCAAAACATGGGAAGGTGAGGCAAGACGGAGGCCGCTTGTTAATATAATGTACCCGCTTAACTCTGTCTCATGGATTAAGACATTACACAATTTCCAGTCCACTTTTACCACTTATTAAGAAATATCAAAATGCTCATAAAGACGCTTGTTGATAATTAGGAAAATGGTAAACAAAAAACGATATGGAGACAGATGGTCATATTGTACAATAATAGGCTTTGAGTATTTACATAATCAGAAAACAAAGTTCATTATTATACAATAAACAAATCCAGAAAGAGTTATATGGATGTAGGTGGCCTAGGTTCACCCCGTATTGAACATAGAGTAATACTGTATGACGACCCAAAAGATCAATGATTCCCACAGTGAAGAGAGTTGAGAGAAGGACAGAGAAGTTGTTACAGACCCGGAGTGAAAAACTTGATGTATGAAGACCGTGTGAGGAAGCTGAAGACTGTATCGATGGTGTGCGGCAGAATACGTCACCTTCTAAATGATACAAGGGGTATACTGCCCGCCATTGAGAATATAACGTTAGTATCAGAGGTCACAGTTTTTCAGATGGTCAAGACAGGTCCACACACAAAGGTGAGACAAAACAATTTCTTGGTGGCCTTTATCGACGTATGGAACAGACCTACTTGAACTTGATGACATTTCATGAGAACCTGGAGGACTCTGTGCATTTCACGAGGTTAGGCTCTACTAAAGAGTATGAGTGCAGTGTATGGTGTAGTCACTATCTCATGAGTATAGTGTATGGTGTAGTCACTAGCTCATGAGTGCAGTGTATGGTGTAGTCACTATCTCATGAGTACAGTGTATGGTGTAGTCACTAGCTCATGACTACAGTGTATGGTGTAGTCACTAGCTCATGAGTACAGTGTATGGTGTCGTCACTAGCTCATGAGTACAGTGTATGGTGTCGTCACTAGCTCATGAGTACAGTGTATGGTGTAGTCATTAGCTCATGAGTACAGTGTATGGTGTAGTCACTATCTCACTAGCTCATGATACAGTGTATGGTGTAGTCACTAGCTCATGAGTACAGTGTATGGTGTAGTCACTAGCTCATGAGTACAGTGTATGGTGTAGTCACTAGCTCATGAGTACAGTGTATGGTGTAGTCACTAGCTCATGATTACGAGGTGTAAGGTATCGTCTTCGTCCAGTATGAACCTAAGTACTGTTCGTATAGTGTATATCGACCATATAAACCCCCCGGGCACCATAACAGCCCTGGGCACCATAACAGCCATGGGCACCATAACAGACCTGGGCACCATAACAGCCCCGGGCACCATAACAGCCCTGAAACCATAACAGCCCTGGGCACCATAACACCCCGGGCACCATAACAGCCCTGGGCACCATAACAGCCCCGGGCACCATAACAGCCCTGGCACCATAACAGCCCTGGCACCATAACAGCCTCGGGCACCATAACACCCCGGACACCATAACAGCCTGGCACCATAGCACCCTGGCACCATAACACCCCCTGGGCACTGTAACACCCCCGGGCACCATAAAGCCTGGCACCATAGCACCCCTGGGCACCATAACAGCCTGGCACCATAGCACCCCGGGCACTATAACAGCCCAGGGCACCATAACAGCCTGGGCACCATACCCTCGGGCACCATAACAGCCTGGCACCATAGCACCCCTGGCACCATAACAGCCTGGGCACCATAGCACCGGGCACCATAACAGCCCCGGGCACCATAACAGCCCGGGCACCATAACAGCCTGGGCACCATAGCACCCCTGGGCACCATAACACCCTGGCACCATAACACCCTGGGCACCATAACAGCCTCGGGCACCATAAACCCCGGCACCATAACAGCTCGGGCACCATAACACCTCGCCTGGGCACCATAGCACCGGGCACCATAACAGCCCCGGGCACCATAACAGCCCTGGGCACCATAACAGCCTCGGGCACCATAACAGCCTGGCACCATAGCACCCCGGGCACCATAACAGCCCCGGGCACCATAACAGCCCCGGGCACCATAACAGCCCCGGGCACCATAACAGCCCCGGGTACCATAACAGCCCCGGGCACCATAACAGCCTGGGCACCATAGCACCCGGCACCATAGCACCCCCGGGCACCATAACAGCCCCGGCATATAACAGCCCCGGGCACCATAACAGCCCCGGCACCATAACAGCCCCGGGCACCATAACAGCCCTGGGTACCATAACAGCCCTGGGCACCATAACAGCCCTGGGCACCATAACAGCCTCGGGCACCATAACAGCCCCGGGCACATTAACAGCCCCGGGCACCATAACAGCCCTGGCACCATAACAGCCCCGGGCACCATAACAGCCCCGGGCACCATAACAGCCCTGACACCATAACAGCTCGGTACACCTGGGCACTATAACAGCCCTGGGCACCATAACAGCCTGGGCACCATAGCACCCCTGGCACCATAACAGCCTTCGGGCACCATAGCACCCCTGGCACCATAACAGCCTGGGCACTATAACAGCCTGGCACCATAGCACCCTCGGGCACCATAACAGCCCTGGCACCATAACAGCCCGGCACCATAACAGCCTGGGCACCATAGCACCCCTGGGCACCATAACAGCCCCGGGCACCATAACAGCCTCGGGCACCATAACAGCCTGGGCACCATAGCACCCCGGGCACCATAACAGCCCGGGCACCATAACAGCCCGGCAATCAGCCCCCGGCACCATAACAGCCTCGGGTACCATAACAGCCCCAGGCACCATAACAGCTCAGGCTAGCACCCCGGGCACCATAGCACCCCGGGCACCATAACAGCCCCGGGCACCATAGCACCCCTGGGCACCATAACACCCCCGGGCACCATAACAGCCTGGCACCATAACACCCGGACACCGTAACAGCCCGGGCACCATAACATCCTCGGGCACCATAACAGCCCGGGCACCATAACACCCCGGACACCGTAACAGCCCTGGCACCATAACAGCCCTGGGCACCATAACAGCCCGAGCACCATAACACCCCCGGGCACCATAACAGCTGGGGCACCATAACACCCCGGGCACCATAACAGCCCCTGGGCACGGTAACACCCCGACACCGTAACAGCTGGGCACCATAGCACCCCTGGCACCATAGCACCCGGCACCATAACACCCCTGCACCATAACAGCCCTGGGCACCATAACACCCCGGACACCGTAACAGCCTGGGCACCATAGCACCCTGGGCACCATAGCACCCCTGGCACCATAACACCCCGCACCAATACCTGGGCACCATAACACCCCGGACACTGTAACAGCCCGGCACCATAAAGCCCTGGGCACCATAACAGCCCCGGGCACCATAACAGCCCCAGGCACCATAACACCCGACACCGTGAACAGCCCTGGGCACCATAACAGCCCTGGCACCATAACACCCCGGGCACCCATAACACCCGCACCATAATACGGGGCACCATAACAGCCCGGGCACGTAACAGGCTCGCACCATAACAGCTGGGCACCATAACGGGCACTGCAACAGCCCCGGGCACGGTAACAGCCCCGGCACCATAACAGCCTCGGGCACCATAACAGCCGGGGCACCATAACAGCCCGGCACGGTAACAGCCCCGGGCACCATAACAGCCCTGCACCATAACACCCCTGGCACCATAACAGCCCTGGCACGGTAACAGCCAGGCACCATAACAGCCCGGGCACCATAACAGCCCCGGGCACCATAACAGCCCGGGCACGGTAACAGCTCGGCACCATAACAGCCCTGGCACTATAACAGCCCCGGGCACCATAACAGCCCGGGCACGGTAACAGATCCGGGCACCATAACAGCCCAGGCACCCATAACAGCCCTGGCACCATAACATTCGGGCACCATAACAGCCCCGGGCACGGTAACAAGCCTGGGCACCATAAAACGCCGGGCACCATAAAAGTCGGGCACCATAACAGCCTGGGCACCATAACACCTGGGCAATAGCCCCGGCACGGTAACAGCCCCGGGCACCATAACACCGGCACCATAACAGTCGCACCATAACAACGCCAGCACCATAAAGCCTGGGCACCATAACAGCGCCGGCACCATAACAGCCCGGACACCATAACAGCCCTGGCACGGTAACAGCCGGGCACCATAACAGCCCCGGGCACCATAACAGCCTGGGCACCGCAATAATCCCCGGCACCATAATAACCTGAGCACCATAACAGCCTCGGGCACCACCGCACCTAACAGCCTGGGCACGGTAACAGCCGGGCACCATAACAGCCCCGGCACGGTAATAGCCCGGGCACCATCTAAAGCCTGGGCACCATAATAAAGCCGGGCACCATAACAGCCCCGGCACCATAACAGCCCCGGCACGGTATATTCGCACCATAACAGTTTGGGCACCATAACAGTCCGGGCACCATAACAGCCTGGCACCATAACAGCCCCTGGCACGGTAATAGTCCCGGGCACCATAACAGCCCGGCACGGTAACAGCCCCGGCACGGTATCTCAGCACCACACCACCACATAACTCCTGTTGCCACTGACTCAGGTAAGACTTTCCTACCTGCTGACCGTGACCCACACTGCACCTCAGCCAAGGTCACCAGCTAAAGTAACAGCTAGTAAGAGTGACAGTAAAGCAGGTAGGAGGACAGTAGTTGGTGGTAGAGTGTGGGCAGTTATGGTAGGAGTGGTGGCAGTTATGGTAGAGTGGTGGCAGTATGGTAGGAGTGGTGGCAAAGGTAGGAGTGACAGCAGTTATGGTAGGAGTGGTGGCAGTTATGGTAGGAGGGTGGCAGTTATGGTAGGAGGCAGTTATGGTAGGAGTGGTGGCAGTTATGGTAGGTGACAGAAGTTATGGTAGGAGGACAGTAGTTATGGTAGGAGTGGTGGCAGCAGTGGTAGGAGGGTGGCAGTAGGTAGGAGGACAGTAGTTATGGTAGGAGGGTGCAGTTATGGTAGAGTGGTGGTAAAGTTGGTGGTAGGGTGGCAGTTGGTAGGAGGGCAAGCAGGAGTGGTGGCAAAGGGTAGGAGTGGTGGCAGTTATGGTAGGAGTGACAGTAGTTATGGTAGGAGTGGTGGCAGCAGGTAGGAGTGTGCAGTTATGGTAGGAGTGGTGGCAGTTATGGTAGGAGTGACAGCAGTTATAGTAGGAGGGTGGCAGTTATGGCAGGAGTGGTGGCAGTTATGGTAGGGAGTGACAGTAGCAGGAGGGTGGCATATGGTGGAGGACAGTAGTTATGGTAGGAGTGGTGGCAGTTGGTAGGAGTGGTAGCAGTGGTAGGAGTGGTGGCAGTTATGGTAGGAGTGGTGGGCAGTTATGGTAGGAGTGGTAGCAGTTATGGTAGGAGTGGTGGCAGTGGTGAGTGGTGGCAGTTAGGTAGGAGTGACAGTAGTTATGGTAGGAGTGGTGGCAGGTTATGGTAGGAGTGGTGGCAGTTATGTTAGGGAGTGGTGGCAGTTATGCAGGAGTGGTAGCAGTATGGTAGGAGTGGTGGCAGGTAGGGGAGGACAGTAGTTACAGAGTGGTGGCAGTTATGGTAGGAGTGGTGGCAGCTATGTTAGGGAGTGGTGGCAGTTATGGTAGGAGGGTAGCAGTTATGGTAGGAGTGGTGGCAGTTATGGTAGGAGCAGAAGTTATGTGAGTGGGCAGTTGGTGGTAGGAGTGGTGGTATGAGGAGTGGTGGCAGTTATGGTAGGAGGGTGGCAGTTATGGTAGGGAGTGACAGTAGTTATAGTAGGAGGGTGGCAGTTATGGTAGGAGTGACAGTAGTTATGGTAGGAGTGGTAGCAGTTGCGGTAGGAGTGACAGTAGTTATGGTAGAGTGGTAGTTATGGTAGGAGGCAGCAGTTGGTAGGAGTGACAGAAGGCGGTAGGAGTGTTGGCAGTTATGGTAGGAGGACAGCAGTTATGCAGTAGGAGTGGTGGGCAGTTATGGTAGGAGTGGTAGCAGTTATGGTAGAGTGGCAGGGTAGGAGACAGGTTATGGTAGGAGGGTGGCAGCTATGGTAGGAGTGACAGTAGTTGGTAGGAGTGTTGGCAGCAGGATACAGTAGTTATGGTAGGAGTGGTAGCAGTTGGTAGGGAGTGGTAGCAGTTGCAGAGTGGTGGCAGTTATGGCAGGAGTGGTGGCAGTTATGGTAGGAGTGACAGTAGTTATGGTAGGGAGGGAAGGGAAATGGTAGGAGTGGGAGCAGTTATGGTAGGAGTGGTGGCAGTTATGGTAGGAGTGACAGTAGTTATGGTAGGAGGACAGTAGTTATGGTAGGAGTGGTGCAGCAGGTAGGAGTGAACAGAAGGTGGTAGGAGTGGTGGCAGTTATGGTAGGGAGTGACAGTAGTTATGGTAGGAGTGGTGGCAGTTATGGTAGGAGTGACAGAGTTATGGTAGGAGGACAGTAGTTATGGTAGGAGACAGTAGTGGTGGTAGGGAGTGGTGGTAGGAGTGACAGTAGTTATGGTAGGAGTGGTGGCAGTTATGGTGAGAGGACAGTAGTTGCAGGAGTGGATAAAGCATGGTAGGAGTGATGGCAGTTATGGTAGGAGTGACAGTAGTTATGGTGGTAGAGTGGTGGCAGTTATAGGAGTGACAGTAGTTATGGAGGAGTGGTGGCAGTTTGTAGGAGGACAGTAGTTATGGTAGGAGTGACAGTAGTGGATGGTAGGAGTGGTGGCAGTTATGGTAGGAGTGACAGTAGTTATGGTAGGAGGGTGGCAGTTGGTGGGAGTGACAGTAGTTATGGTAGGAGGGTGGCAGTTATGGTAGGAGTGACAGTAGTTATGGTAGGAGTGACAGTAGTTATGGTAGGAGTGACAGAAGGTGGTAGGAGTGGTGGCAGTTATGGTAGAGTGACAGTAGTTATGGTAGGAGTGGTGGCAGTTATGGTAGGAGGACAGTTATAGAGTGACAGTAGTTATGGTAGGAGGGTGGGTTAGTAGGAGTGACAGTAGTTATGGTAGGAGTGGTGGCAGTTATGGTAGGAGTGGTGGCAGTTATGGTAGGAGTGACAGTAGTTATGGTAGGAGTGACAGTAGTTATGGTAGGAGTGACAGTAGTTATGGTAGGAGTGGTGGCAGTTATGGTAGGAGTGACAGTAGTTATGGTAGGAGTGGTGGCAGTTATGGTAGCAGTTATGGTAGGAGTATGGAAACAGCCATAAGTCACAGTGGACCAGATCTGGAGAGTATGGAGGGTGGGGGACCTTACTGTTTCCAAAGTTCAAGTTGAACCTCCAGGGGAAGAAGATCAGGGACAGAATGAAGATCCAGGACTCATCACAGCAGGTGCTCTCTAGCCTCACCAGAAGTGGGAGGAGGGGATTCAGCGAGGTATTTTCTTTTTCTCTTTCTTTTTTTTTATAAATTTTATTTACTTTGAATTATTATTATTATTATTATTATTATTATTATTATTATTATTATTATTATTATTATTGTTATTATTATTATTATTATTATTATTATTATTATCATTATCATTATTATTATTATTATTATTATTATTATTATTATTATTATTATTATTGTTATCATTATTATTATTATTATTATTATTATTATTATTATTATTATTATTATTATTATTATTATTATTATTATTATTATTATTATTATTATTATTACATTTTCGCCCCCCAGGCCCCGATGTGGGTGAGTGACCTGTGCCCGGGTGGGCTAATCCCTGTGAAAAAAATATATATATGGTTAATAATGGTGGGAGTTATGGTAGGAATGGTGGGAGTTATAGCAGGAATGGCAGTAACTATGGTAGGAGTGACAGTAGTTATGGAAGGAGGGACAGTAGTTATGGAAGGAGGGACAGTAGTTATGGAAGGAGGGACAGTAGTTATGGTAGGAGTGACAGTAGTTATGGAAGGAGGGACAGTAGTTATGGAAGGAGGGACAGTAGTTATGGTAGGAGTGACAGTAGTTATGGAAGGAGTGACATTAGTTATGGTCGGAGGGACAGTAGTTATGGTAGGAGTGACAGTAGTTATGGTAGGAGTGACAGTAGTTATGGTAGGAGGGACAGTAGTTATGGAAGGAATGAAGAACCATATCTCATAAAAAAATTCGATTTTTTACTGAAACGCCCAAGTGTGAAGGCCAGAATAATTAAGAAATATTGACATAAAAATAAAATACTAACTCATCCCGGCTTCAACAACAGTGTCAAAAGACATATGGTAGACCCTGACCACCAGTAGGATGCATGTGAAAGAAGAGAAACTACGCCGCGGGATGCAAACAGGAAACACGAGGATTCCAAACCAAGTACGTGTGTTGTTGACTGCTTGCCATGAGCTTGCTGCACCAACGTTATTTTGTACACTTCCCTCGCGTCAAAAGGTCACCACTCAGAATCAGACCCCAGACCATGGTAGAATCTTAAGTTATTGTCCACGTTTTTAAGAAATTTGTATGTTGAGTTTTTTATACTTATACTTTCATGTCTACTTGAGGATGAAAGGAAGTACTGTATTAACGAAAGAGTATTAGTCCACAAACGACGCCATATCTATGTTATACGACGCCATTTCTGATGTTATGTGTAAGGAAGACAGTCAAGTGATTTTTTTTTATCAACAGTTTCTAGAAGACCATGGCTCTGCATATGTCTTTTTCTTGTTTGTTTATAGAATCTTTATTTTTTCATTACCACACAAGGCCATCTTAGAGTCACGTGGTAAAGCCTCGATACATTTTCGAAGACAATTTTCTCGACATAATAGTTTGCTATCGGTGGTCCAGATACCACGAGACTTGTTTGGTGGGACTATTTAATTTAAACAAAACAATCACTGCACGACGTTGGTGGCCAGTGTTGTATACAAGGGCACGACTGGGTATCACAGAATCAAAACGTACTAATTTTTCATGGAATAACAGCATGTTAATTTGTTATGGCTCTGGTGGAAAGAATTCTCAAACTCAAACTTAATGGTGAACGCTGATCAAGAAGTAAAACACTGGTTATTGAGTTTTTAAATGATCTTGACGCCACAATGGTCAGAATTAATCATCAGCGAGTTAGAATGCAAAAAAAAATAAATAAAAATTGTCTTATTCCATACTTTTCTAGCAGACGTGTGTAAAGGAAAAATGGTCGCACAAGGAATAATTTTATGTATATTCAGACAGAGGTTTATCTTTACTCAAAATAACATCATCGAACAAGGAGCATTTTGACTTAGCAAATTTTATTATATATATTTTAATCTAGATAATTGTACCACCTTTATGCTACTGTCATCCCCTATGGAAATTAATGCACCTGTAATTTAGATAATGTACTAGATGGTTCCTTAGATGCTCTACGAGGTGGTTCCTTAGATGCTCTACGAGGTGGTTCTTTAGATGCTCTACTAGGTGGTTCTTTAGATGCTCTACTGGGTGGTTCTTTAGATGCTCTACTGGGTGGTTCTTTAGATGCTCTACTGGGTGGTTCTTTAGATGCTCTACGAGGTGTATTAACGAAAGAGTATTAGTCCACAAACGACGCCATATCTATGTTATACGACGCCATTTCTGATGTTTGTGTGGAAGACAGTCAAGTGATTTTTTTTATCAACAGTTTCTAGAAGACCATGGCTCTGCATATGTCTTTTTCTTGTTTGTTTATAGAATCTTTATTTTTTCATTACCACACAAGGCCATCTTAGAGTCACGTGGTAAAGCCTCGATACATTTTCGAAGACAATTTTCTCGACATAATAGTTTGCTATCGGTGGTCCAGATACCACGAGACTTGTTTGGTGGGATTACTTAATTTAAACAAAACAATCACTGCACGACGTTGGTGGCCAGTGTTGTATACACAGGCACGACTGGGTATCACAGAATCAAAACGTACTAATTTTTCATGGAATAACAGCATGTTAATTTGTTGTGGCTCTGGTGGAAAGAATTCTCAAACTCAAACTTAATGGTTAACGCTGATCAAGAAGTAAAACACTGGTTATTGAGTTTTTAAATGATCTTGACGCCATAATGGTCAGAATTAATCATCAGCGAGTTAGAATGCAAAAAAAAATAAATAAAAATTGTCTTATTCCATACTTTTCTAGCAGACGTGTGTAAAGGAAAAATGGTCGCACAAGGAATAATTTTATGTATATTCAGACAGAGGTTTATCTTTACTCAAAATAACATCATCGAACAAGGAGCATTTTGACTTAGCAAATTTTATTATATATATTTTAATCTAGATAATTGTACCACCTTTATGCTACTGTCATTCCCTATGGAAATTAATGCACCTGTAATTTAGATAATGTACTAGATGGTTCCTTAGATGCTCTACGAGGTGGTTCTTTAGATGCTCTACTAGGTGATTCTTTAGATGCTCTTCGAGGTGATTCTTTAGATGCTCTACTGGGTGATTCTTTAGATGCTCTACTGGGTGGTTCTTTAGATGCTCTACTGGGTGGTTCTTTAGATGCTCTACTGGGTGGTTCTTTAGATGCTCTTCGAGGTGATTCTTTAGATGCTCTACTGGGTGATTCTTTAGATGCTCTACTGGGTGGTTCTTTAGATGCTCTACTGGGTGGTTCTTTAGATGCTCTACTAGGTGATTCTTTAGATGCTCTTCGAGGTGATTCTTTAGATGCTCTACTGGGTGATTCTTTAGATGCTCTACTGGGTGGTTCTTTAGATGCTCTTCGAGGTGATTCTTTAGATGCTCTTCGAGGTGATTCTTTAGATGCTCTACTGGGTGATTCTTTAGATGCTCTACTGGGTGGTTCTTTAGATGCTCTACTGGGTGGTTCTTTAGATGCTCTCGAGTGATTCTTTAAGATGCTCTATAGGTGGTTCTTTAGATGCTCTACTGGGTGGTTCTTTAGATGCTCTACTGGATGATTCTTTAGATGCTCTACTGGGTGGTTCTTTAGATGCTCTACTGGATGATTCTTTAGATGCTCTACTGGATGATTCTTTAGATGCTCTACTAGGTGGTTCTTTAGATGCTCTACTGGGTGGTTCTTTAGATGCTCTACTGGATGATTCTTTAGATGCTCTACTGGGTGGTTCTTTAGATGCTCTACTGGATGATTCTTTAGATGCTCTACTGGGTGATTCCTTAGATGCTCTACGAGGTGGTTCTTTAGATGCTCTACTAGGTGATTCTTTAGATGCTCTTCGAGGTGATTCTTTAGATGCTCTTCGAGGTGATTCTTTAGATGCTCTACTAGGTGGTTCTTTAGATGCTCTACTGGGTGGTTCTTTAGATGCTCTACTGGATGATTCTTTAGATGCTCTACTAGGTGGTTCTTTAGATGCTCTACTGGGTGGTTCTTTAGATGCTCTACTGGATGATTCTTTAGATGCTCTACTGGGTGGTTCTTTAGATGCTCTACTGGGTGGTTCTTTAGATGCTCTACTGGGTGGTTCTTTAGATGCTCTACTAGGTGGTTCTTTAGATGCTCTACTGGGTGGTTCTTTAGATGCTCTACTAGGTGGTTCTTTAGATGCTCTATTGGGTGATTCTTTAGATGCTCTACTGGGTGGTTCTTTAGATGCTCTATTAGGTGATTCTTTAGATGTGCTCTACTAGGTGGTTCTTTAGATGCTCTACTAGGTGGTTCTTTAGATGCTCTATTAGGTGATTCTTTGAATGCTCTACTGGGTGGTTCTTTAGATGCTCTACTGGGTGGTTCTTTAGATGCTCTACTAGGTGGTTCTTTAGATGCTCTATTAGGTGATTCTTTAGATGCTCTACTGGGTGGTTCTTTAGATGCTCTACTAGGTGGTTCTTTAGATGCTCTATTAGGTGATTCTTTAGATGCTCTACTGGATGGTTCTTTAGATGCTCTACTGGGTGGTTCTTTAGATGCTCTACTAGGTGGTTCTTTAGATGCTCTACTAGGTGATTCTTTAGATGCTCTACTGGGTGGTTCTTTAGATGCTCTACTAGGTGATTCTTTAGATGCTCTACTAGGTGGTTCTTTAGATGCTCTACTAGGTGATTCTTTAGATGCTCTACTAGGTGGTTCTTTAGATGCTCTATTAGGTGATTCTTTAGATGCTCTACTAGGTGGTTCTTTAGATGCTCTACTAGGTGATTCTTTAGATGCTCTACTAGGTGGTTCTTTAGATGCTCTATTAGGTGATTCTTTAGATGCTCTACTGGGTGGTTCTTTAGATGCTCTACTGGGTGGTTCTTTAGATGCTCTACTAGGTGATTCTTTAGATGCTCTTCGAGGTGATTCTTTAGATGCTCTACTAGGTGATTCTTTAGATGCTCTACTGGGTGATTCTTTAGATGCTACTAGGGTCTTTCAGAACCGTTTACTAAATCATAATTTCTAAACTAGAAAATATTGTTAAAGAATTAAAGTTAATATTTTTCTTGTCCAATTATATATTGTACCAATATTTTTGTAACTGAACCCCGATGTCTCAATAAGGGTTCTGAAGAGTGTTAACAGACGTGGCCGCCTGTTCGGGTAAGATGCTCCGTACGTCCACAATGTACTGTACAGTGAGAAGGTGTCATGTGTGGACGAGTCTTGAACAACTCAAAATTGTGACCTCTGGTGGTGCCGTTATTGTCTCGGTGGTGAGGAGCGCCTCCATGATAATAGTATATCCTTTGCATCATGTTGAAGGTCTCAATCAGATCTGCACGTATCCTGTGGGACTCAGGATGAGGTCTTCGGGTTCCTCAGACGGCCTTCGTAACTCAAGTTTTTCAGGCCGGGTATAAATTTTGTCGCCGTTTTCTGATTATCCACCACTGCGTCGATGTCTTTATCGTGGGGACGCTATACTCGTGTGGTCGAGAGCCTCGATCGGTCAACATTACAGATTAATCGATTCTCACATTGTGTGTGCTTAGAAAAATCCTTACAACTCTTTCGGTCTTGAGGTATGTTGTAGACATACATAATTTACTTAGTAAGTCTGATACATGTGGCACTTTCTACTCACGTGACCTAGTTGGCGAGAGTAACTAGACTTTACTAGGCTAGGTGCTAACTCCCGCCGGGTGGCGCCTCTCTCAAAGCTGTGACCTTGACCTTTGGCTTGGTGGTCTTAAGAAAGGGCCGCTGTAGGGGCTGTCAGTGGGAACTTAGAGTAAATGCCACGTATGAACACTGTTACTCTTTCTCGCTCTGTAATGCTGGCGGTATTCACAGTTAGATAGTGATGGCTCTCCCCTGTGGCCTCGCCGTCCCAGGATGGATAGTGCCTACAATACTTTTTGACCAACAGAATCATTGTACATAAAAAGAAATGAGAAGGAACATAATTGTTTAGGATGATTTTTTAAACTATCAAGCTCATCCAGCCCTAAAGACGCCATTACCCAAAAACAATAGTTGCGAGAGGATAATGAACTCCACTGTGGCCACAAGAAGTCAGAAGAGTCGAGGACATACTTAACCTACATATGTTCAATAGAGAGTTAACTGTCATGCTCTCCCCGCGTAGCTTGAGTTGCAGGGCGCTTACTCATCAGTAAATTAATAATTTCGGCGACACATTCTTCGCGCACCTACAGTACTACAGTCGCTTTGTGAACCCTTGTTATTTACTATTGCCTTACGCTCAGCAGATCATGGTAAGGTCTTGGGTACTGGTTGACTTTTGGTTGACATATCAATGTTTGACTGAGAACTAAATCACTGCATACCTCTCCAACCAGATGATTATTTTTTTTTGTATATGTGAATAAGAAAAATCCTAACTATTGTATATATTGTAAATTATCAGAGAGAGGATGTTGAGATGTACTGTAGGTTGGAGACGGAAAAATACTTGGTTGAATGACACATGGTATGACTTTTTTCGCTATTTTCTTGACTGAACCTTGACATCCAAACCCAGACTGCTATTTAAAGTGTGTGAGAGCTTTAGTTGTCTGTGAGTGATCAACGAATACAAATAATTAAACAGATGATACCAACATATTATAATTCACTCAAGTATTTCAAATATTACGGTAAACATTTATAGTATTTACAAATTTCAGATATTTAAATTCTTATCAATATCTTGGTAGATGTGTGTGTGTGTGTGTGTGTGTGTGTGTGTGTGTGTGTGTGTGTGTGTGTGTGTATGTGTGTGTGTGTGTATGTGTGTGTGTGTGTGTGTGTGTGTGTGTGTGTGTGTGTGTGAGAGTGTGTGTGTGTGTGTGTGTGTGTGTGTGTGGTGTGTGTGTGTGTGTGTGTGTGTGTGTGTGTGTGTGTGTGTGTGTGTGTGTGTGTGTGTGTGTGTGTGTGTGTACCTTGCTCGCCCGCCGTGAAGGCCTCCCAGTCAGCTCTCACAAACACCGAGTCCAGTAGTGGGTTCATGACACTTGTTGGCGGCAAGGACGCTAACTAGATCATGGTCTACATTATTAAAGGTCCTTACATTATTATTTTTTTTTACTGAACTTTACTATCAGCTAGACGTAATTAACTGAGTCAGTTCAGCTACGATATTAAAGTGGCAGCCAAAAATGGGTGAAAATTGTGGTAACTGTACAGTGTAAGTGTAAAGTTGTCTTCTGGGGATGTATTGTAACTTGGGAATCATTGAGTCTCTGGGATCATGTTATGTTCAGCTTCATGAAAATGGTTTTGTGGTTTAGTGGGATGGTCAAATAATTGCTGAGTGAATACAAAAATGTGGTTAATATTGACGACGTTCTCGTCGCAGCCTTATTTATTTTGATGGATCTTTTCTTGTTATATTTTCATTTCTGATATGATATTAATTTCTTAGGTAAATGCTTCCTTTAGTAGATAATTCAGCCCCTTGGCTTGCACTAGCGGTATAAATGATACAATATTACAGTGAAAATGCAGGGAATTACAGCATGTATCAACATTTATTAACCCTTATCTGTGTCTTTGACGCCAGTGGCAGATTCAGAGAGGTGGGGGGGAACAAATCATAATAATTATACCAACTGTAATTGCAACTACATCTGAACGCAGGCACAGTACCTGTAATTTTCATAAATTATGATTGTAATTGCCTCATGCCTGCCCAGAAGTATAGAGAAACTTATAAGTAAAGAAAAAATGAAGAATAAACCAAACATTAAAGTTTTGTGAGCCAATTATACTACACTGCCGTATAGGAAATATTGTGTTATATACATCGTTGAAGTCAAGTGACGTTATAATTATTCATTTAAACGGTCCCAACATTTTCAGTGCCCTTTAAGCCTCCCTATATGGTCATAATAATAATACACGTGCTGCACTATTTAGCAAAGATCATTTGATTAGAAGATGGGAAATTGAAGGTCCTTATTTTATGTGAGGTTCGTGAAGCACTGTATGAAAGCGATGCTTCTAACTGGGACTACAAGATCACTCTAATATCATTTATTAGGTATTATTATTTTTCATTTGATCATGAGGAATGAGACTGCAAGATGGAGCAGTTCACTTTTGTTCTCGCATTGCCTTACGAAGATAATAGAAGTAGTCATTACTACTTTTACTTTTATCCTTTTCGCCACGGATCGGCTTGTTAGCTGCTTGGGCGGTCGGTCACGTCTCTGGTGCTACTGTAGTGGATTTCTCCCCTACAAACGCTGTTTGTCGCTGAGTAGCCGACCCCGCGAATTCCAGTGTGTGCCTCGTGGTCTGGGTCAACCAGCGCCGCCATACATCACGGAGATCAACTACTAAGCCCGCCTACCCCCCCCCGCTATTTAAGACCTGACCTCGTGGTGACCTGTCTCTCTTTCTACCTACACCAACCAGCCAGCAACACCTCCTCCGCCTGCCTGGCGGTCCTCGCTCCCGCCGGCGAGCATGGCGACCCACAAGCTGGTCCTCCTCTGAGCACCCTCACCAACCAGCTCTCTCTACATCACGCTTGTAACCACGCTGCCTTCCCAGCACCAAGCTGCACTGTACATCCAATACAACATGTATACAGAGAGCACATTGTGAGTTTCCTTTCTCCATCCATCCTGAGTGAGAACCAAACATCCCATACCCCACACTACTATTTCATGAGGGTTTATTAATACAGTATAGTTAGCACTACGTCACAACTCTTGAAAATTCAGATAATTTACAATTAAATAGTTTGTATTTTCAATTCCAGTCTGTAGCTGATACGTAGAATTCGTTGGTATGTGAATTCACAGCGATGACTTCACCGATGACATCATTTATGAGATCATCTCTTGGGGCAAGTTGCTTTCCCATAACATTAAATGTCCGTATGTAAGGTATGTTAGGACCTTTATATAATATATATTCAATTCATGATTGAAAAGGAGTTTAAAAGAGAATACAGTAACATTCTGAGCGATATGACTGCAAAACCATCACGGCAACAGTAACACTTGGGTGTGAACTCTGGGACTCGTTGGACCGGTGATGGCATTCCAGTCACACACTATACCTCAGCATTTTTCCGCTAACCTATTTCTTTGAGACCCTAATTAAGTTTAAAGGTAATGGCACGGTTTACACATGGAGTTCCATATAATAACAACCTGAGAAAAACATAAATAAAGTACTCTGTTGGTATGTGCAGTGCTTGTATACCCTTTGAGACTCTGCACCCGTTAAAATATAATGTAAAAACAAAGATGGTGTTGATCACTATTGTACGGTGATCGAAATGATGACACGCAACAGTAGCAGCCTAAAGCCTCCTCACAACTGCAGGCCGCGACCTTGCCTACCTACATAGGCGTTAAAAAATAAGATGAGAAAAGAGAAAAGCGCATGCGTGCCGTGGGTGTTAACGAGGCTGTAGGGCTTCTCCTTAAAAGTCGTATTTCTGACAGATTCAGCGAGTCTACTAATCCCAGTCTGTGCAGATAATTATAGTAGGAGCCCAGTTATCAGCACAGTGGGTATACATTTTCTATGTTTTGGACTTTGTCATTTTTTGATAAACATCTGGTCCCTACCACCCGGATACCGGTCGAAGATTTTCAAGTTTGCTGGCGCAATGTGAAGTGTGACGTGGCAGTGACGTCTTTACCACTCCACCTCAAACCAAGCCAAACTATCTACCTGACTGCAGTGTTGCCAACGTGCTATGCCCGCCGTTAAACGCTCCTGTTCGTTATAGACGGCGGCAATGGAATTTGTTCTGATGATGCTGACGACTTTCATCTTGAAGACAAGTCAAAGAAGCAGAAACCTCAGAAGTCAGGGTCTCCAGCGCGGGGCTACGGCTCCCCACCGCACCCCGTCTGGGGCTGTAGAGGGTGATCTCATTCTGCCGTCGGGGTCCCCAAATGAGCTTACATGTGGTTCAATGACCGACCCTCGGCCGACGATGGACGTAGGGGATTGATTCCCTTCGCCTCCCTGCCCCGTCGCGCCTTCGTCGTCTCGCCTTTCCTCGGGACTTGCCTCTGAGCACACGGACGACCTGGTTCTTCCGTCACTGCTCTCCACCTCAGGACTCAACACTTCGCCTCCACAGAGGTCCCACAGCCGTGATAGTCACCACACAAATGGATGAGACGGTACGCCTGCTCACTCAGGTGGGCTTTCCTGCTCCCCAGGGGGAGGTGATGCTGAAGTTCACCATCATCACCCCAGAAACTCGTCATACCAAGGTAATGGTTCGCCACGTACCCTGGGAGATCCCTATCGTCGATCTTCGCCCTCTTCTCCCACAACTACTCGACATGGAACGCCGCATCAACCCGGTCTCCAAACGTCCATCCAACGAACTCATCGGCTGGTGGGTGGGCCCCCTCCCTCCGAAGGTGAATGTAGGACCTATTCACAACTGTCCTCTCGACCGATTTATCGGAACCCCGAAAATCTATGGTCGCTGCCAATCGTGGAAACACCGCACCTGGGAGTGCACGAGGATGGTCGCCTGCGGTTTCTGTGCAGGTCCTCACGAGACAGTGGAATGCAAATCGAAAATTCAGAACAAAATCCCAGTTGTTCCACGGTGTGTCAACTGCCATGATAGTCACCACGCCTGGAATGCCAACTGCCCACAGTGTCCTGGCACTCGCCCGGGGAAAACTTACCTTGTACCACCGCCCTCGTCTCTGACGAAGCCCCTGTCAACCAAACCTCACTCCTATCCACCACCGCCTCTTCCATCCACCAAGGATTTCCCATTGATCTCCTCTCCTCTACCATCCCCCCTACCACCCATCCTTTCTCCCCTCCCTCCCTCTCCCTACTGTTCTTGGAACAAGTCGTTGCCGGCCCTGCCACACAGTCACCACCACCCCCTGCACACCCGGACCCCCGCTGTCTCTCACCAGCACCACCACCACCTCTTACTCACCTGAACCCTCACCGTCCCTCTCTGTCGCTACCACCACCACCACCTGCCCAGTCGGGCCCTCGGCAATCCTCGCCGCCACCTCCAGCTCCTGCACAGGTTCACCAAGTTGGTTCTATGGAAACAATCACTCTCCGTCTGGATCGCCACTCCAAGCAAATCAAACTTCTCTCTGCCCAACTCGACTGTTTGTGAAGACAATTGCGGCATTGCAGAGGCAACAACAACTCATTCTGGACACCCTGACCCAACAGGGGCGCACTTTGCAAGCCCTGGTGATCCGCCTCCTTCCTTCTCCCGAGATGGAGGATCCATCCCTCGCTCTCCCACTCCTCCCTCTCCAATATCTTCAACAGAATTTGGTACCTCTTCTGGAGCCCTGTCTAGCCCCACCGACTCATCTCACAACGGAGGCCGTTCCCTCCTCTTCTTACAATGGAACATCCAGGGACTTAGACCTCGCTGGACAGACCTCGCCCAGTTTGTGCTCTCCCATCAAGTAGATGTCGCTCTACTTCAGGAAACCATCACAGACGATGTTACTCCACTCCGCCTCTCTGGCTACACTGTTTACACCCTGCCTCGGTACCGTGGGCAGGCTCGTGGCCTCCTCACCATTGTGCGTAACACCATTCCATCTGTTCGTCTCCCTTCACCTAACTCACATGGACCCCTGTCTGAATTACTTTCTGTCTCCCTTACTCTTGGTGACCAGACCCTTCGTGTAGTCAATGTTCATTTCAAGAGTGATTCTCTGGACCCCCAGGTTCTTCACGACCTCCATGATGGGGTTCCCACTATTGTTCTTGGCGACTTTAATGCCCGCCATCCCACTCTTACTCCGGATCATCCCACGCCATGTACCCTTAACGGATCACATCTCTCACAGTTTCTTAATGGGGATGATGATGTTCGCTTTCTTTGTCCTGACGATCCTACTCGCCTCCCCCATAGTTTTCTTGATGTTGGCTTACTATTGAACGGTCATACCTCCTTTCATCCTACCGTCTGCACCGAGCCTGCTCTGTATAGTGACCATCTTGCCGTTACTACCCATCTCAGGCTCTCCTTCTCTGCCCCTACATCAGTTCCTTCCTTTACCCAATACCTTTCTACCTAGGCGGATTCCTATTTTGTCCCCGAGTCCCTTGACTCTTACAGCGCTGATTTTGTTGATGCCGTGTATGACTGTCAATCGCGCTGCCCCTCCACGCCCTCCCTTCACCCCAGAAGTGTCACCAACTACTGGTATCGTATCCCTGCCATGAGACATCTCTGGCAGGTAATCCGTGATCTCGACTCTGTCATACGGAGGTCTCGCTCTCCAAAGGACTGGGAAGACTCAAAAAACTGGTGCTCCTTTGCAACTCAGGAGCGTCGTCGGATACATGAGGCGGACTGGCTATCCTTCACGGGGTCTCTATCGTTCCAGTCGTCACCCTCTTATGTATGGAATCGGATTAATGCTATACGGGGTACTCGACGGAGGCCTCCTCCCCACCCTGACCCCGCCTCCCTTGCCTGCTCTTTAATGGAGGACTGGGCACGAGCTTCCTCCCCTGAGGCACTTCCAGATCCAATGCAGGAGGCAGTGCAGGCTCGCATCGATGCGTCTGAGCCTGTTGTTCGTGCTGCTCTTACCTCCCCTGCCCCCACTGATCATCCCATCACACAGTTCGAGCTTGACAGTGCTCGTCGCTCTAGAAAAGACACCTCTCCTGGGGATGATCAGATAACCTACTCCGTCCTCAACGCCTGTACTAATATTCCTAACGGCCCCTTGCTTGCTCTCTACAATATGTCTTATGAACATGGGGTTCTCCCGTCTAACTGGAAAAATGCCACTATTATCCCCATCCCTAAGCCGGGAGATCCTGGGAAATATCGACCCATTAGTCTTACCTCCTGTGTTTGCAAGATGATGGAGAGGATACTCCATCGTCGCCTTCTTCACACCATAGGCGGCTTCCACAACTCCCTCAATGGTTTCATTCAACATCGCAGCACAGCACACTCCATTGCTTCCTTTTATTGCAATCAGACTGCCTGCGTCTCTGTCTTCCTTGATATCAAGGGAGCCTTTGATACGGCTCAGCCTTCCCTTATTTTAGCTGAACTTGAGCGGTTAGGGGTTAAAGGGAGACTTCTTCAGTGGATCGCCTCTTACCTCACTGGACGTCAGGCCCGGGTTCGCGTTGAAGGCTCTATATCTTCTGTTCAAAAAATGAACCTCGGCATTACCCAAGGTGGAGTCCCGAGTCCCACCTTGTTTAACATTCTCATGCACTCCACTGCATCTCTCCCGTGGCCGACAGAAGTTGTCCACTCAGGATATGCCGACGATGTCCTCCTCCAAGCCCCTGACTCCCTCAGCATGCAGGAAGCCCTTGATCTGGTCTCCAGGGTGTGATTCACTTGGTTTCCTTCTTTCGACTGCAAAAACAAAAGCCATGTGGCACGGTCGTGTTGTACCTCCACCCCTTCTCTTATAAGGAACGCCCTTGGACTGGGTTAATGAGACAAAATACCTGGGTGTGTATGTAACTCGCACACGTTGTCAGATCCCTGAAGGCCGCTATTTTCGAGACATATGCTTTCGGCGTCTCGCTCCCCTCTCTACCATGTGCAAGGGTTCCCTTGGTGCCACCATCCCTGTACTTCTCACCCAGGAGTAAAAAGAGTGCTGCACATGTACCTTGGGGTGGCTGACAAAGTAAAAAAAAATCCCAGAGTTGGGTTATGACAAATGACAAGCAGGACAGAAGGATGTATGCCAGGTCCAGGAACAAGCAGTGTAAGAGTGTAGAAGGACTGAAATAGCATTCCAGAGGCGGATTGCAAGCGAGGTCAAGTCAAACCTAAAGGCTTTCTATCATTATGCAAAATCGAAATTAGAAACATGTGTGGGTGTATCGGATCTGAAGCTTGAAGATGGTAGTTAGGCAGACTCAGATCGGAACAAGGCAGAGGCGTTAAACAAATTCTTTTTATCAGTGTTCACAAGAGATGATGTGGACAATCTTACTGCATTTGAAGAAAGGCAGTTTGACACAGCGCTGACCCTCATTGTGTTCTCAGAAGAGGGTATAAGAAATAAACTGTCAAAGCTAAAGGTCCATAAGAGTCCCGGACCTGACATGGTGCATTCCAGTGTTAAGAGAGTTGTGCAACGAGCTTGCCGAGCCCCTGAAGATCATGTTCTGTAAATGCCTGGAGGAACAAAAGGTTCCCCAGTGACTGGAAAATGGCTAATGTGAGTCCTATAATCAAGAAGGGCGATCGTCACTCCACAAATAATTATAAACCAGTAAGCCTGACCAGCATAGTATGTAAAGTACAATACTGTACTAGAGAGCATTATGAGAGGTGCCATGAAACAACGTTGTAAAGGACTGCCAACAAGGTTTTATGACGGGACAATCCTGCTTAACACAAGGCTTTAGACAGTGTACCCCATGAAAGGCTGAGAATTAAACTGGAAGGGTCCGGGATTTAGGGAAGTGTCCTAGCGTGGATCAGGGACTTTCTTCATGACTGCAAAGAGTGTGTGGTGGTTAATGGCACGAAATCGTCATGTGTACCCGTGATAACCGGGGTACCATAGGACAGTGTATTGGGCCAGCTGTTGTTTGTGTGTTTATTTCATAAATGACATGCCTGAAGTTGTACATTCCCTCATACAAAAGTTTGCAGACGATGTCAAGTTATTCTGGAAAATAAGAACCAAATGGACTATGAAGAGCTACAGAAAGATTTCTGTCAGCTTCAAGAATGCTTGAAGAAATGGCTGCTATGATTCAATGTCACAAAGTGTAAGAGGCTGCAACTGAGACGTACCAACAGTTAGGAGGCGTATCATACGTACCAACGGGACGAAGAACGAGCATTAATAGAGACACACCTGAGTGTGTATGTTGACAATGAACTGAAGTTCTCAGGCCATTGTGAGAAGAAGGTGAATCAAGCAACTAAGTAAGAAGGTCGTTCAGATATCTAGACGGAAAGTCTGTCCCTCGTAACGATCTTCAAGAGTGAGGCGCTTCCCCATCTGGAGTACTGTCACTCCTGTCTGGTCCCCGAGATATGCTAGGGACTGTCAGTTGATTGAAAAAGGTCCAAAGGACTGGTACAGTCCCCTTCATTAGTGAGTTTACAATGGGTCATTAGGTTTTGTGCAGTGTGGTAGTGCTGTGTTTGCCTTCATTCGACAGAAGGAAACTCACAATAATAAACATACCGTACAATGGAATGAAAGTAAAACAATATTAAAACAAATACAGTATCTCAATGTAGTGATTTGTTGAGAGTTTATATGAGGAGCCCCCGTTAATGCACCAGTGAAGTGGACTGTACCTGCAACACGGCACCTCGGTTTACCCAGTGAGAATAGAACGCCTGCAGTTGCCAAGCTTATACTACAGGGGTCACTACTGAGTCAAGTGTCCATACCTGGAGCTGGCACTTCCCTTAGTCCTCGTCATCTGCTTCACCTCAAAAGTAGACAGTGATTATGCACCATCTCAGCTGACTTATGGTGAGCACATATGTAAAGTACTGATCACATTAGTACAATGATACTATCCATTAGAGAGGTGATTCATATCGTGCTCAATAGTCTATAAAACATATACAGTATGAATTCTTTGTATAGTAAACCCCAAAATGTACATTTTCTCTTGAATGTCCAAACATACTCATTCTCTCGGTCCATCAAGTAATGCTGTACCTGTATGCTAATTTGAGATTACCATAATGTCAGCTGAAGCTTCCAAGGTCAACATACTGTAGTAATATAATGAAAGCTTCAACTGTGCTCTCAATATTTAATGCTTATAAAATTATAAACTGTCAACTTATGATTAGTTACATTTATACTTTAGAGAATTCAGGAAATCACTTTTATCCTCTTCACCACTGATCAACTCATTAGACGCTTGGGTCACGTCTCTGTCACACAATGTGGACAAGTACCGGGCATGTTCTGCACCAGTGTCGGTCAAGTCTGTTCTTGAAAGAACTCACGCTCGGTGCCGTCACAACACTCGGGCAGATTGTTCCAAGAGTTCACAATTCTCACCCCAAAAAAGTTTGCCATCACAGTTTTCTGGACTTGTGGCTTTTTCATTATTAAGCTGTGACCATTTGTGGGGCGGGCATCCGCCAGCTCCTGGTATGGACACTCGACTGAGTAGCGCCCTCTGAGATGTTTATAAACTTCAATTAGGTCACCCCTTACTCGCCTATAGGAAGCTAGGCAACTGTAGGCATTCTAATCTCTCTGGGTAGCTGAGGTGCTGTAGTGCAGGCACCAGTCTGGTGGCTCTCCTTTGGACATTTACAATCGACTGACAGTCTCTAGCATAAGTCAGGAACCAGATGGGGGAAGCACCTGAATGACCTTCTTATAAGACCTACTAGTTTAGTTGCCTGATTCACCTTCTTCTTACAATGGCCCGAGAACTTCAGAGCGCTGTCAACATACACGCCCAGGTCCTATTCACATTCGGTCTCCATAAAATGCCGTTTCTTCGTCCTGTTGGGGCATGTGTTATGTGTACCTCCTTACTGTTGGTATGCCCCAGGTGCATCCTCTTACACTTTGTGACATTGAATCTTAGCAGCCATTTCTTTGATCAACCTTGAAGCTCACAGAGATCTTTCTGTCGCTCTTCACAGTCTGTTTGGTTCCTAATTTCTCAGAGTAACTTGACATCATCTACAAAGTGTTGGATGAAGGAGTGTATAGCTTCTAGCATGTTATTTATGAAACAAACAACAGGCCCAATACACTGCCCTGTGCTACCTTGCCTCTCAAGGGTACACCCCAAACTTGACAAGGTATTGGTACACTAATCAATACCCTGATATCCTGCCCAACCACCAAGGAAGCTAAAATGTCAACTCTTGGGTTGGACAGATTTTTAACATATGGGATGGTAGTAGTAGTACAGGCAACATATTGTGTAGCTTCTTTTTCCCATGTGAAGTTATACATCTCAAATGGGGTTTGAAGAAGATGCAGATGATGAAAGGAAACATCAATACAAACATAGATGACAGTCTCATTATAGGCAGCAATCACCATTCTTTCTAAAATGTCCTTTACAGTAAATACGTTTGGCATCCTCATCCAGTACTGTGAATCCTTACAAGTAAGTACTGAAAGGAGTTCTCCCCATGGAAGGATCCTGTTCATCCATCACTGTTCCTTCTCTGTCAAGCACAGCTAATAGTGTACAGTACAGTGCTCATTGATGGTTATGTGAAGGGTATAGTGTACAAAGTGGGAGCCCAGTTCTTCACCCCAATTGGAAATTTAATTCAGGACCACATTTGAGTGTAAATACACAATACTTTATATAATACAATACTGTACCTATAAAAGGAAAGTTAAACTTACAAAACAAGTTTTCCATCACCACTGACTTTTATTCCAAAAAACTATAAATAATAACAAGAATGACGTGGACAGAGTAAATTAAGTATTAAAAAATAATACACAAAAGTTAACACTCGATAAACCTCTACAGTGTTCACCAAATACAGTACAATTGTCAGCTACCTAAATAAAGTGCAGTAGGTACAGTACTGTATCTGTAAACAGCAACTTAACCATACATTAGGTTCATAAGTGAGGAAATGACAAAAATGTAGTAAACAACAATATTGATGCCATATACAGTATAGAGAGCAGGAATGGAAAAGGAATAGTATTGTGACTGTACACTTTGGGTTTTTTAAGTAAAAAATACAAATTACATAACTACTGTAAATATTTTATGAGTGATGCAGTGATCATTGTACAGTACAGTATACCAACACTGGGCTACATACAATGTACAGTAGTTCACACTCTGGAAAAAAAATGTGGCCTTAAATATGTTCATTGTCAGGCAGAGGGATACTTCAGTGAATAAGTCAATAGATGAGGCAATGATATTTTGTCTGATCTTTCCCGATGTTAAATTTAAAAAAAATAAGCATTAGAACATAAGAGTTGTGAAGAAGACATCTGATAGAACTGCTTTAATTATTTAAGAAGCAAGTACAGACAGTCCCAGACTTACGAAGATCGGGTTTATGAAAATCTAAAATTAGGAAGAAAAAAGTTCCATGTTTCGATGTACGTAGGAAAAATTACAAATTATTTCATCTTTCTTTCTGAACCTTTCACAGCACTGAAAGATGATGAGGTGCTGAAACACTCATCTCAGGGCTTCCTATATTGGACCTGATCAGTTTATTAAGTCATTAAACTAGAGACAATAGAGAGCATTAAAAGTGGTTAACTAAGATCAAAATAGAATAAATGTAGTGTTTTAGCTATCATGGCTAACATGAAGCAGTAGTAAGACCCTGAATAGAGATGTTTTGACTGCAGGAATGCTGATATGTTTAGCATCCCAGTTTGATATACAGTAATGTCAGTGGAAAGACTAAAATGTTAAATACATAAGTTTACTTCAGTATTTCCTCATCAGATAAAATCTCTCCAAAAACCCAGTGAAAGTAACACTGCAAAATGTTTATACAGGTTGTACCTCTCTAGTCCGGCATTCTGTGGTCCGGAACGATTTTAGTTTGTCCAATAGGTAGATAGGCAGATTTTTTTTTTTTTTATTTACTTACTTATCTGAATTATTATTATTACTACAGGAGTATTAAATTTTTGCCCCTCAGGCCCCAATGTGGGTCAGTGACCTATGCCCGGGTGGGCTAATCCCCTTAAAAAAACAACAACAAAGCCGCAGGAAATTAAGGTTTGTTTACATCCGGCAGTTTGGCTGCTCTCTCTCTCTCTGCTTGTCTACTGTATACAGAGTACAACATTTAACCCTTCAATATATATGAGCAGTAAATAAGTGTTGCTTTCATATTCTTATGTAGAGTAATGACGATATGTTTTCACGTGTGCGCACTTACATACGTGCAGTCTCACTTTTTTTACCATTAATGGTTAGCTACTTATATTGTTCCATTTATTAACATTAAATAACATTACAGGCACTTCAAACAACCATATTCATTTGTTTACATTAATTTTACTACAGCTACAATCAGGGTCTTATTTTCTTCAGTTTTATATGTAGAACCAATCAGTCACTGGTTTTGTAAGCTTTAACAAAAACAATGCCGGCAGCCGCCTAGTCTCCTTGTGTGTTTTAATATTCCACGTATTACAGTCAACCCTCGCCTTACGCAGTCCCACATTCCGCGTTTCCACGTTTACGCGGTACCCTGCCGAAAACAGGATGCTCACATTCCGCGGTGCGTGTACCCCTTTATGCAGTGTGTGTCCGGCTCGACGCTATTTTTAGATTCGCCTGCTCCCGCCTGGGCAAGCCGCGCGGTAAGGTTGCGCAGTGCATGTCTCTGTTGCGTTATCAGTGACGTCATATGACGTATCGGACTGTGATTGGCCATGCATCCCTACCTCCGTCCGCTGCTAGCTGTAATTGGTTTAAAGTAATATGACGTGTCCACCCGGGGGAGGGAGGGAGGGAGGAAAGACGACGCTTGACCTAGCCGCGGCAGTTTCATCCCTCCAGGCCACACTGTGTAATCGTGCATCCATTGTTCTGTAAAATGGCTTCCGCCGGACCACCGCCCCCAGAGAGAAACCTTTCCTTGCCTGGACCCAGCCGCCCTAAGCCCAAGAAGACACGACGTTCCTTAAGCTACGAGGTGAAGTACAAGATCATCCAAGAGTTGGAGAAAGGAACAAGGCAGGTTGATTTGGCGCGCCAGCATGGTGTGAATGAATCTACGATCCGGACGATAAAGAAGGATGCAGCCATGATAAAGGAGCACATGAACATCACAAAGTCTACAGGTGCTTCTATGATCAAGTATTTCCACAACCAGGTGCTTCTCAAGACGGAAAAATTACTTGTGAGCTACTTGGTGCGTCAGGCGAGACGGAACATGGCGGTGGACACGCGCTCTGTTAAGGAGTATGCACGTGAACTGTATGCTGCAGTGTCACGAAAGATGGGAATTACAGAGCCCAAACCCTTTAATGCTTCCTCTGGGTGGTTACAGAGGTTTAAGAAGAGGAACAAGATCACCAATATCAACATTGGTGGTGAAGAAGCGAGTGCTGACCGTGTTGCGGCTAGGGAATTTCCTCCGTTTTTACGTGAGATTATGGAGGAAGGACAGTACACCGACGACCAGGTGTTTAACATGGACGAATCTGGTCTTTTTTGGAAAAAGCTACCTTCCAAGACCTTCGTTGTGAAGAATGCCAGCAAGATTCGGGGCCGGAAGTTGCAGAAGGAGCGCTTCACCGTCCTGTTTACCACCAATGCCTCCGGTACCTGTAAGCTCAAGTTATCGGTGATCCACACAGCACGCAAGCCGCACGCCTACAAAAGCATGGACATGACTGGCTGACCGCACGTAAGGCATGGATGTTCTCTACACTGTCCCTCTCCTGGTTTGATGACTGTTTCGTTCCCGATGTGAAGAAATTCTGTGAGCAACAGAATGTGCCATCCAAGATTTTGTTGCTGCTGGACAACGCACCAGGACACTCGCCCCTACTGTTAGATCGTCACCCCAACGCAAAAGTGGTCTTCCATCCTCCCAACACTACGTCTATATTACAGCCCATGGACCAAGAGTTAATCTGTAATGTAAAAGCTGCATTCTCTACGAAAAAATTCAAGCTCCTGAACGACTACGCCAACACCAGGGAAGAGTTGCGTAACCTGAGTGACACCACCACCGATAGCAAGAGCGAAGACGACGAGGATCAACAGTTGGCAGAGCAACAAGTGCTTTTAAAACAATTCTGGAGAATATTCAACATCAAGAAAGCTGTGGACTTCTTGGTGGAGGCATGGGATCAGCTGTCTGTAGCAACTGTTCGTCACGCATGGAGACATGTGTTGCAAGGCATTCCAGCCGTTAGGCAGCGTCAATCTGTAACTGGTGAGGTTCAGACTGTTGCAGTAGCAGTGGACCTTGCCAGAGAAGCTGCACAGAGTGTTACAGCTGCAGGCTTCTCCGAGACCACCAACGACGACATCCTGGAGGTGATAAGGGATCCTGATGTGACTACCGACGAGATGGTAGATGATGATGACGTCAGTGAAGAGGCAGGTGGTGCGTCATCCCAAGAAGAACACCGCTTATCCCATAGTAATGTTAGGGGTGCCATCGAGTGTATCGAGAAAGTCAAGCTCCTCCTTTCCGACGACCATGACGCAAACAGGTATGAAATCTTCACTACCCAGCTGTTGCAGACTATGGAGCCCTACTTCAAGGTTTATCACGACAACATAAACACCAGCCGTCAGCAAAGCATAACAGAGTTCTTCGCCCGCAACCCACCACAGCCAGCCCAAGCCAGTGATAGTGACAGAGGTAGAGACAGTGAAGATGACTTCGAGGGATTTGTCAAGGAGGCCCTGACAAGTGTGGATGACAGTGATGGTGACTCACCTGAGGGCCAGTAGCCTGCCCTCTGCCTCGGAACCAGCCTCCATCCCCGTATGCCGACCCATCTCTTCTACTAACGTAAGTGTTAAACCTAACTTTTAGTTTTCCTAACCTAACCTTTATTTTTCCTAACTTAACCGTTATTTTTCCTAGCCTAACCTCTTCTATATTAATTGTGTGTGCATACCATCATAAAGTTAAGATAAAATTTTTACTACAACATAGTTGTATGTCGTCAAAAAGTGGAATTTGGGGGTCAGCCCGGTCTCTATTTCAATAATCCCATATGTTATGTTGTTCACTTTACGCGTTTCTCACTTTCCGCGGTACCCTGTGGGTTGTATTAACCGCGTAAAGTGAGGGTTGACTGTATTAATAAATTGTATTGTTAATTTTGCACACACAAACATTAATTCAATAAAAACAAATTCAGAAACATTAATTAAAATATATATGAACAGTAAATAAGTGTTGCTTTCATATTCTCATGTAAAGTAATGACGATATGTTCTCACATGTGGGCACTTACATACGCGATCTCTCTTATTTTCTTTACCATTATCGTTAGCTACTTCTATTGTTCCATTTATTAACATTAAATAACATTACTTAAAACAACCATATTAATTTTACTACAGCTACAACCAAGGTCTTATTTTCTTCAGTTTTATATGTAGAACCAGTCAGTCACTGGTTTTGTAATCAATGAAAGCAATGCTGTCTCATTTCCTCGTGTTTTAATATTCTACGTATTATTAATGAATTGTATTGCTCATTTTGCACACACAAACATTAATTCAATCAAAAAGACTTTCAATAATAAACAATAATGAATCCTTTGTCCATATGAGAAATGACGCTGTTTACACGATTGTGCACGTTGTCTGAACGTTGGTGGGCCGCTCAAACTGGTCGAAATTCGAGTTTCCGCCGTCAAAATTTTTAAATGCGTTGTTTTTTTTTGTGTGTGTCCAAATAGAAAACGTCAAATTAAAAACTCGCAAAATTTAAGAAGCTACTGTACAACATTTAACCCTTCAATATGTCTTCAAAGAGACCATGAAGCAGAGAAAGTGGTGCTAGTGCTTCCCAGCGTAAGCACAAGTCACTATCTATCCAGGAAAAGGGTGAATTTCCATGGTCCAGCACCGGTCAGGTCCCGAGGTTGCCAGACTAGAGAGGTACAACCTGTATGTACATAATGCAGTAGACTTACTGTTGGTGTATCTCTACAAAGTTAAAATCATATGTCATGGCTGGGTCTCGCTGACTTGCACAGTATCACAACCAATGGAACAGTTTCTCAATACATTACAGTAATTTTCATGTTTTCCACTACTGGACGTACATAATTACATTACTGTACCCTTGATTGAGTTACATTCACTGGGCACATACAAAATTTAGAGCATTTTATAATTTTGTTCTATTTTTTTTTTTTTTTGTAGGAACATATCAACATGTTTCAGTTCTTATAATGGGAGTCTATGGAAAAATGTGATACAATTTACATAAGGTTTTCAGGAACGCATCAGTTCCGTAAATCAGGAACGTCCGTAAAAAATTAAAGTATTTTTCTTAGATCAATGATACATGGAGGTGCATAACTGTAAACTGGTCCAAGTATCTAAGCATAATGTATTTTACCTTATTTAAAAGGCATAAAATGATAAAACAAAACAATAAAGAAAGGAATCAGAGTCATTATCAAACTCTTCCTATGTATGTACTGTTCTATGTAAAAAAAATAGCTAATGACTAATTAATAAGCATGTTCTCTTGCCCCATCAAACACACACCACACCACTGATAAATATCTGTTACCAAAAGAAAGACGCAGCGTTCCCTCACTTACTGTATAATCTGAAACTCATCAATCATTATTTTTAAAGGAAGTCCTGTACAGCTGGTCAAAAAAGGCATTTGTTATATAGCATAATTAATTAGAAAAGTCGAAGCAAACTAGAGCACAAAACGATGTGTATTGTGCACTGACAGGAAAACAAATGAAGTACTGTATGTACTGTACTAACATTAGCAAAAACTTCAAGAGAAATACTTGACATGTAAAGAAAAAGAAAAACTGAGATACTTTGGTCATATAATTAGTGATGAGGGATAACAACAAATATTAATGGGCAGAGTTTAGGGTAGGAGGACCAGGGGAAGGTAGAGACTAGGATGGAATTATTAACTCGGTCCCCAGAGAGATACAAAACAGCCTGAGAACGTTTAGAATGGAGGACTGTGGTCGCCAACCCTCAGATATGGCGACAGTACTCTGATTGATTATAATAACTGTTTTAGTTTAATAATAAAATTCATTAATAGAATAAAAACATGAAAAATGGGGTAAAATGCTTGTTACAGTGTAAGTTGCTGTGTGGTAGACAGGAGAACCACGAAGGAGGGTGAATGAAATAATACGTAGTGGAGTGTGATTTTTAACGGCTTTTAATGATCAAATATTTTTAAACCAAACCAATTTTAACCATAAAATATGTAAATAAACTGATGAGAATGTTTTAAGACTAACCACAAAAAGAGAAAATGTCTGTTTATGATGGATGGTGGAGGCGGTGAGGGTTCATACTACTTTATCACATCTAATCTTTGTTCAAGAGCTTTAGCTTTTCTTTGTTTCAATTCACTTCCACTACCACCACTATCAGAATGCTTCACACCCTTGCCACGCATTGTAATGACCTGTACTTTTAATTTTATCCTCTTCGTCACTGATTGGCTCATTAGCTGCTTGGGCAGTCGGTCACATCTCTGTTACACACTGTTGACGAGTACTGCCTCCTGAATGTATCTGAACCTGCTCCAGTGTTGGTCAAGTCTGGCCTTGAAACAGCTCACACTCGGTGCTGTCATAACACTCTCTGGCAGATTGTTCCAAGCGTTCACAATTCTCACTCCGAAAAAGTTAACCGTCACAGTTTTCTGTACTTGCGGTTTCTTCAACCTTAAGCTGTGACCCCTTGTGGGGCGGGCATCCGCCAGCTCCATGTATGGACACTCGACTGAGTAGCGCCCTCTGAGATGTTTATAAACTTCAATTAGGTCAACCCTTGCTCGCCTATAGGAAGCTAGGCAACTGCAGGCATTCTAATCTCTCTGGGTAGCTGAGGTGCTGTAGTGCAGGCACCAGTCTGGTGGCCCCCCTTTGGACATTTTCAATCAACTGACAGTCTCTAGCATATCTCAGGGACCAGACAGGGTGACGGTACTCCAGACAGGGAAGCACCTCACTCTTGAAGAGCATTACAGGTAGTTCTGCTATAACGCGATAATTGTGTTCTTGTAAAATATCGTGTTATAGAAAATCGCGTAATAGAAATAACAGGGCTTATGGAGAAAATAGGGTTAGGTGCAGATTACTCGAAATCGAAAAAATTTAGTAGTTAGCCTAACACAAAGGATAGCACAGTCTAAATAAATGTTACATTCATATCTAATAATGAAATCATACAGTAAATTTAACACTTTACCTTGAAAAAATATGAATGTAACTTGATGGGGGAGAAGGGCGATTTTGAGGTTGATAACATCGAGCTTCTCTTCAAGTGTTATATCCTTTCTTTTACGATAATCACCGGGAATTCTATCATCAGAACACTTTTTGGAGATATTCTTCTTTACCTTATTCACAGTTAATACCACAAAATTGGAGAAATAGTAAGCAAAAATCGCGTTATAGCAAACAAGCGTTCGCGTTATACAAATATTGTTCCGAATTCATAAATCGCGTTAGAGCAAATGCGCGTTATCAAAACACGCGTTATAGCAGAACTCACTGTACTTTTACTTTCTTACTTTTATCGTTTTCGCCACTGATCAGATCATTAGCCGCTTGGGCTATTAAGTTGCTTAATTGACGTTCTTCTCACAATGGCCTGAGAACTTCAGTTTGTTGTCAACATACACACCCAGGTCTTTTTCACATTCGGTCTGTAATGCCGTTTATGTGATACGCCTCCTTACTGTTGGTAAGACTCAGGTGCAGCCTCTTACACTTCGTGTCATTGAATATTAGCAGCCATTTCTTCGACCATTCTTGAAGCGGACAGATATTTCTGCAGCTCTTCATTGTCTGTTTGGTTCTTAATTTCCCTGAATAACTTGGCATTGTCTGCAAACATTTGTATGGAGGAGTGTATAGCTTCTGGCATGTCATTTATGAAACAAACAAACAACAATGGGCCCAGTAATTATAAGCAATAAAGTTGTTACACTACAGTACTAAGATAAAGCTCTGTCCGTGATCACAGACGTTTAATGTGTATCAAAGATAAAACAAAGACTGGTGGAGCATCCCGCTTTATATAATGCTTCGCCGAGGGGAACGCATACAGCATATTCTTAATCGAGTGACATAGTTCTGTTTACTCAATCACATTATATAACTAAATCACATCCGCGCTATAGAAAATGTGTTCCCTAATACCTGTATATTCATTGCATTATAACCAAATCGCGCTATGAAAATACACGTTATAGAATTTACTGTAGTCATACCTCTTATAGTGATCTCTTAAAATGCTGATTAATTATAGTACTCTTCATCCAGGACACTTATCTACCACTCAGTGACACCCCAAGCAATACAGGGGTTTTCAAAAGGAACATCTTCCTGTCTTTTTGGAAGTAATGGGTTACAGCTGACATCTTTCAAGACTAATTTGTGTCATGTATCTGTCCTGTGATGAAGGGTTAGTGTGAGGAAAAAAGCTTGGAGCCCAGAGCACTACTGCTACTTGACAATGCCTCCAAGTCCCTCAGAAAACCTCGACACTACACCCTGGTCTTCCTCCCACCCAACACTACCAACATGGACCAGGACATCAGAGCACACACATTCAACCAGGTGATGGACTTTACGGACATCCAAGATCGATCAATCAGGGATTTATGTAAGTCATACAACATAATGAAGGTAATGAAAGATGAGAGCTTCATGGAAGGGCATCACCAACAACTGCATGAATAGTGTGGTTCATGGAGGGGCATCACCAACAACTGCATGAATAGTGTGGTTCATGGAAGGGCATCACCAACAACTGCATGAATAGTGTGGTTCATGGAGGGGCGTCACCAACAACTGCATGAATAGTGTGGTTCATGGAGGGGCGTCACCAACAACTGCATGGATAGTGTGGTTCATGGAGGGGCGTCACCAACAACTGCATGGATAGTGTGGTTCATGGAGGGGCGTCACCAACAACTGCATGGATAGTGTGGTTCATGATGTGGCGAGAGACATGTTGTGGCTTCCATAGGTTTTAGGATGCTGCACCTGTCATCACTAGGGACACTTCAGCTGCCCACCCAAACTGTGCAAGACGAAGTTGACACAGAGAACACGGAGGAGCTGATGCATTCTCACGGAGAAAACCACACTAACGAAGAGCTAGGAAAACACAATGCTGTGGAAGGAGAAGAATGGTGAGTAAAATCCATCAAAGAACTTGATGCTATCCCTGTTGTCAGAGGCCATCACCAAGATCAGTGAGGGCCTTAACATGTTCTGTCAGGCATCTCTTCTACCAGGTAATGTTGCAAGAGAAGAAACGGAGGGTAAGACAGTCTACCTTATGCTTACCTTAAGAGGCCAGCAGACCGAGTCACAACCTTGCCTATCTTACCAGTAGCAGCTCCACCCATCTTGTCTCCCACTGCTTCAAGCTCTAACTGAATGCAGTGGTGAGGACAGTGCACATTTTATTTTTTGTCATTCACATTAGAAAATAATTTTCTTTGTTATAAAATGTTTTCATACATTCATCATGTTTCCAATATTATTATTATTGATACTCCAGTGAAGAGGGCATATACTGTACTATAAGAAGAGGTGCTGCTGGGTAGGCATCTCCATTAGAAAAATGCTATAATGACTTTTTACAGCACTGTTTCCATGTAATGCATCTTGAGTTGAGTGCTGTAAGAAGTATGAATGTATACAGTATCATTCCATTAATTACAAAGGGGAAAATGGGGTATAGGACCAGACACAAAATATACTAAAAAATGCCTTTTAGACATTCATTTCAGTTAACATTGGTAGAAGCTCAGCAGTGAGGCTCCACTGTACAGGTAAATCCAGTATATTTCTATCTTCTAATAATATTTATGAAGCATTGTAGGTGATGATAACTTAAAAACTAATGATATACAGTGATCCCTCGGTTAACGAACGCCTCAGTTAACGAAATTTCGGTTAACGAACTGCCTTCCATAAGAATCTTCAATTCGGTTAACGAATTTCTTACGAACCGACCTCAACATGTTTTCGCTTGCACTGGCCATGCAACCAGCTTTAGTATCAGTCCGCCAATACATTAATCGGTTCTAGGGCTTAAATTCCTTATTATTTTAGTAAATATCAAGAAGTTTATACTATTCAATAATTTTAAAAGTTTAATATTCAATTTTTTAGTCATTTTAACAATTATTGAACATAATTGAAGGTAAAGTGACTAGTTTAATGCGCGGCATCCAGCCTCTTAACACAGCAAACAGGCGTTAGTCTCTCTCTGTTTTCACTGGAGGTAACATCTTGCTCGAGACTCTCTTCAACTAAATGCTTTTTTTCTGTGTTTCCAAGCAAATTATTGGTCATTTTGAAATATATTTTACATATTGACAATGTATAATGCAGTGCAGTGTTGATTTAAAGAAAATAATCTTGAAATACACCAAGAGAACTAAAATTTTATGGGTGAAATGGTGCCATGGGGTGACTTCTCTTCCACCCCAATGCCTTCTCTTCTTCCTTCTCCTCCACCCCCATTCTAATTCCCATCATCATCATCATCATCATCAACCAGGAGCCTTCTACATACACACCTCAAAGTAAGTGAACTTTTCTACATTTTTGTTGAATTTAGGCAATTTTCGGTGAGCTGGAACCAATTACCCAAAAACCCATTGAAACAATGGTTTCGGTTAACGAACTTTTCGGTTAACGAACAACCTGCTGGAACGGATTGAGTTCGTTAACATTGTGCCCCCTTACCTGACCTACTGACTCCACACTAAATCATCAAGTCACCCCAGGATGCCAGAAATCAGTTGCCAGAGATTAAATATAATTTAATTCTTATCAATTAATTGAGCACAGTATTTTTGGTAATGATCACAAAGTTGAAGAGAGCTATATTTTATTAAGAAATAACCGTATAAATAAAATAAGTGACTATAAAAAATAATCCAACTAACCAATAAATCTAGATTGGGAACTTCAGCAAGTACAGTAGCTAAAAAAGTATCTGTGCATACTCTGTGTGAGACCATAGACGAGAGGTATTGGGATATGTGTTGTCTACTTATACTATGTGTTAGTAATTACTTAATCGTTTATTTTATTCCTATATGCCAACTCACCCCGTGTTGCATACTGAATGGTGGTGGGCGAAGACACGCGTACCAACCCTCCCGAGACATCACGAATTGTACGTATAATTCTGGAATCATCGGACCCACCCTGTCAGATACTTCTTTTAGCTACTGTACATCATCTTATTATGACAGCAGAGATAATGAGTGTAAATCATATACTTCTGTGAAAGGATAATAGTTTATATATAATTCAAAGTTGTAATGTACAGCAGGCAGTAAAATGAATAATTCTGTATAGTAGTAGTAGTTATAGTTTAAGTTGTATTTATAGAATATTATGAAAAATATGAAGGGGGAGTTCTCTGGTTTGGTTACACAACATACAGTACAGTAAGGAAGAGGCAGCTTACTCCCCCATCAGTTGCCAATGATACTTTCATCAGACTGTGGAGGACTATTATCACCAAAATGTATCATGTCATTGGTTAAGTGATGCCTAATAGCAGTACTGTAATACTTCTCTTCAGTGTTCTTGTCAATTCTTTGTACAGTAGATGGCCAATGACACCTTCATAAATTATTCTGTACTGGATGTTCTCTTGTCTTTAGATTTTTTTTAACACCTTCCAACTTCCTCATTTGAACACCTGTAAAACACACAATGATGCCTGGGGAATATGGGAGAGTTGAGTAAAATACTGTACTGTACTGTACACACCTTACCAGCACCACCAACAGTTTACAGAGAAAGAAGCCAATGCCCTTTTGACCAACTGTACAGTACATACTTATAATGAAATACATCCCAAGCTACTGAACATAATTTTCTTATTTCAGAAAAGAAAGACAAAAAAATTTGCACGTGTATTTACATATATGGTCAGTTGCTCATAAAAATATATAGTACTGTACTTTTATAATTTGATTATCATTTACTTAGAGTACTGTTTAAAATTTCTATCATGAGTTATACTCAAATTTATCATCCTATTATTTTTATGATACAGTATTCCTTAAAACAAATGTTGTACAGTACTGTACACAGGCACAAGAAAAAAACATTATGGGAAAAAATCTCTCCGTTAACCCCACTTATCCAGACGCTGCCAAGGAACAAAAGTACAGCATATTTATTCTTAGACTTGAGGAGCATCTTTAACACGATTACAATTTTAGATGTTGAATTTTATTTCTTATAAGTTTATATTTTTCCTTTAATTATTAAACCGACTGCCAGCATCAAACACCAAAAAGCTTCACTATTGTCACCCGAGAAAACCTTAGATACAAGAAGGACGTTGAGGAAGACACAAGTTATAATAAGCAGCTGGATCCCAGAAATCTGGTCCCTTCCAACAACACCAACCTTTAGTCTGAATTGTGTTGAGGTCTTCAGACCCGGTATAGTGGGGGTCAAGAATAAGAAAGCTTATATCTCCCGTCTGTGCGTTCCAATCGACACCGATGATGGTATGAGCAAGAACGCCGCCCCCGACCATAATTGGAGTTCCCTGAATTTGAAAATGCATCAATAGTTCACGTCCTTTACAAGTCAACTCGGCCCCACTGCTCACAAAAATGAATTTTGAGCTAATGCCGAACATGTTGTCTAACACATAACCAACTTCGGTCGAACCAATCCACTGACGCGAACCGAGGAAACTAGACGGTTTGTCGCCAATGTCGACTAAACATTTCTGGATTTCTTTATGCGTTGGAATAGGTTTCTCCGTGTATCCCTGATATCTAAACCACGATACTAATGTTTGAAGAGACCGATATGCACATCCCCATTTGTTGTCATCAAAGCGATCCTGCATATAGTGATGGTACCCATATGTTCCCGGAACAATTCTCACGTCCCCGTTAACTTTTGAAGGTTTAACACCAACGTGAGTGTTTGTCAAAGCTGAAGACTTACTGCCCGGAGCTGGTGTTAATCTATTTGCCCATCTCAACATAGGTCGATCAGATGGGAATAGCAAAGCTCGGTGAACTGATTTTCTGTATGTTTCCAAATATTTGTCATCAACATCATTAGGATATATAACATTTACTACATGACCAGCAATAAAATGTAAAGAGTTGACTGATGTCAATGTTCCACGCAGTTTCTTGTCTGAAACTTGCTCACCTAACCAAAACTCTGCTAAAAGTAATTGTTGAATCACTCCTTGTGCCAAGAGCTCAGCAATATGTGAAATCTGAGTTGATTTTTCTAAATATACAACAGCTTCACCACTAAATATTGTTGATAAGACATTAGTCTTTCTATTATCTATTCGAACTACCGGTGCATCTGTTGATGTCTCTGAACTTCGATTCAACATAAGCTGGAAAGAAACTACAATATAAGGAGTTGTCTTCTTCTTCCCTGAACCTTTGAACACTGATGCAACCGTCTCTTCACCATCACTGACTGGACCTCCAAGTGACAGTATCCCCTCTTCACTGTTCTCTAGTAACAAATTAGTATTGTGTAGCCTAAAACATGCAGCTGGTGACTCGAGTTGATCTCTTAAGCTTTGGATCACATTCTTGATAGATGATGAGGTTTCTTTTGAGCTTAAATCCAGGGAAAAGTGTACCTTTGCCAGAATGAAACTTTTATAGAATTCTTCTTGGGAGAGAGTGGCATAGTTTCCAATGGACAATCCTTCCTCTTCCTTTGAGTAAGTGTGAATCTCTTGTTGGTCCCAGATGACTGCAACTTGCCCACTCTGTAAGAAAAACCTTTTTCAAATAAAAATTTACAAACGACCTACAAAGCAACTTTAATTTTGTCTCTCTTGCTGTTCCTTTCTTGAAGATACAGTACAGTTATCATAATCTGTGGTTATCTATATATAAAATGTATGGTAGGTCTTCTTCCAAAGTTTTCTGCAGTGCCATATAAGAGTTTCCTCAAATGTAATGATTGCTCACCACCTACACTAGTACAGCACTGAGATAGATTACTGTATATTTAAAGCTTAAAAGAAATAAGTTTGTTGGTTTGTTTGTTTCCATATAGATTCAAAGACTGCCAGCTATTTGTAAGTGTTAAATAATCTTGGCCAATTATGAGCATGCAGACATGCATCAACCAACACTGGAGTCTCTAGTATTGGTGGCAGTGTTTTAGAGAAGAAACAACAACAACATCTACTTGTAGAGAACTTCTACAATAGATGTTGCCTGTATAATTAGAGATAACATCAGGGTTATGTAATTATCATATTTGCACATTTATGTACATGATAATCCACGTTGGTAGTGAGAAAGGGGGAAGGCTTCCAGCTGTCTTCCTTTACTTTGCTGGAGACAAAGTGGAAAATATATTAAAAAGACTCGGTCATAATAAAAAAGGGAAGTGCCGTCTAAACTGGAAAATCCTGGTTGGTCAAACTGGAGACTACATAACAAGGGTATAAGTTGTGTACAGTAGGATCACAGTTATCAGGGCCAACTGCAAGATTCAACTTATGGCACAAAAATGAAATAATAAAAATAAAAATTTCTCCCAAATCAGAAAGAATCGTAGGACTGAATACTGCGCTCAACCGGAGATGAGCACTGATTGGTTCTTCCTGCCAGCGCTAGTTGACCAATCCGTCACTATGCCGTACAGCACCAACCCCTTCGAAGTTTCCCCCTTTTTGGCGGCGGTTGCGAGGATCATCGCCCCGATTATCCGTGAGATCAAATGAAAAGAAGCGAAGACGAGTAGTGTTAACGCTAAAACAGAAAATAGAAATATGCGAGACTGAAGCAAGGAGAGAACCACCAAAATCTGATAAACGAATTTAATATTGGTTTGTCAACTTTGTAAGACATCAAGAAACAGAGTCAGCAACTTGAAGATTTTTTGGTACATTCGGAGAGAACGAGCAGCCTCGAGAAAAGACATACCTTACACATGCCGAAGCTAGAGAGTTTGGCTGCAGCACTGTTGGAGTGGTTTCCTGTGAAGAGGTGTGAGGGTGTTTCTATATTGGGACCATTGTTGCAGGAGAAAGCAAGAGAGCTTCACACCAAGTTACAGGTAATGCAAGATTGTGCCTTTTTCATAAGTTGTTTAAGCTTCGCCGTGGAGTTAGTAAGCTCGACATATCTGGCGAGCAAAAGTCTGCCGACGCAGTCTGTGGAAGAGTTTTGTCAATTTTTTGCCAAGTTGGTCGAGGAACAGACTTGCTCTCCCACTGACATAAATGCCTGCAATCTGCTCCCAGACAAATTAGAGAAAATCAGACAGATTTTCCAAGAGGAAGTGACGTAAGTTTTCATCGTTTCTACTTTTTACATTAATTCAGAGATGTACTGTCTTATTTGTTACTAACTCTTGTGTGAAGACTGGGGAGCACAGTATGGGTAGCCTGGATATTTAATAACAGGAAGACACAATGACCAAGAAGGGAAAAAACCACTGGCAGGCAGACACTGACAAGGATTGTGGATTTTTTCCTAGAATTATGCTTCTCGTCACCATCATTCTCTCGGTTTGTTTTTAAATTTTGCATCATTTTCATCATTATTTCACTTTGAACATCACTCATATACAATAAGAATCTAGTGGCAGACTGTCCAGGTTGTAACTTTTATTATTCACAAAACAAAACACTACAAAAAATATGATTAATCTAGTATGGCGCTCAACCCTAGCCAGGCCTCAATGTCTCTTCTAGGTCGTACAGCGTTCCCGACGACCACCGTACCGCTGACCATACCTCGTGAATAAACGGGACATATACCCGTCCAGTATCGACTTGCACGTCCAGTCATCCACCTGCTCGCCCGTCCACCAGTTAATATTACGTCCCGTCCCAGCCATACAGCAGCACCACAGTGGTTCCTTAAGACCGACTCTGTTTACACATCATTAATCGTTTGAGTTGTGAATGTTTTACACAAACGTCCCCAAAAGGACTATTATAAACAACATCAATGGCATCATCATCATGGCCAGAAAAAGTGGTTTGTAATTTCTGTTCAAAAACCTTACTGAGGAAAAACTTGGACCGACACACAAAATGTGCGCACAATACCAATGCATTGAAATACTCATCTGCAACTAATTGGGACATTAAAAATTAGTTTTCTGTCAAAAACATTAGATCAGAGAAAACACAACATGTGGAGACTGGACTTAAGGATGCTAGCAGTGATACAGCTCACCGGGTAGACTCATCTTTCGGTGCCAGTACTAGCAAGAAAGTAAAAACGGATCATGAAAGTGCTAAGCAACATAATTTAAAGACTATGCTGATCAGTTTGGATAATAAAATAAGTTCCTTCATTGATTCAAAATCTGAAAAAGATGAACCTCATCGTGCTGATCATACAAATTATCTGTACAGCCCGATAAAGAAGGACTACCTAGACTTACATCACCACAGATACCCGAGTTGTTACCAGCCGCTAGATCAATTGACACAATTATGTCTCTTCTACCGTGACACCGGATGAGACTGGACTACAGTGCAGTACGTGTAAATCTATAATTCGCTACGATTTTAATAATGGTACTAAATTTACACTGAATGAAAAGATTCCATCTTTATTTTCCCATCTGAAAGAATCACTTGGACGTGCGGTACTGTGGTTCTAAAGGTCATGAGAAGAACACTGTTTTAACCTGTAAAATACAGTAAAGTCTGGAGAGAAAATTATTAATAAACATCCATAAGAATGTGGTTTATCAGCAGTTTATTTTACATATAAAATCGGTAATTCATATCAGTCTTAAGAAGGACTCATATGTCGCTGCTGGTAATGTTGGTGTTAAGAATCACTCCCAGTAGTAGCAGAAATATTTTTGATCCGTATTCAGCTTTCAAAGGTTTTTGTAGATTTGTTTCTGATATTTCATTTGTAGATAAGAACATTGACTCCCTTAAAACTCTCTATTTGGACCTTATGTGATGATTGATAACACAACTAATTCAATTTCTATGATGCGCAACACAGGAGAAGTGTTGGACGCACCAGAGCTTCTTAAAAAGGCTGACCAATGTAACAAGTACGAATGTTAACTTGGTTCATTTTATGTCTTCAGTCGTTTCCTTCCCCACATCTGAAGCTGTTGTCAGTAGTAGATAGTATCATCAACAATAAATCGAGATATAAAGAACAAGACACCACAGCTGCTGACACACTGACCTTCATTATGGCTCAGCAACAGTAATAAAACTGTTTGAAGAACACTATGCTTAATGTACAGACGAGCTTAATATAACAACACTAGAGCAGGAAGCAAAATTTACCGTATTTGCCGGCACACAAGACACACCACCGCATAAGACGCACCACCACATAAGATGCACCACCACATAAGACGCACCACCTCATAAGACGCACCACCTCATAAGACGCATACCACCATAAGGCAGCACCACCACATAAGGCAGCACCACCACATAAGGCAGCACCACCACATAACGCACCACCACATAGGCAGCACCACCACATAAGAACACCACCACATAAGGCGGAGAGCGCCACCACCACACCACATAAGGCAGCACCACATACCACATAAGCGCACCACCACATAAGCGCACCACCACATAAGACGCACCACCACATAAGCACCACCACACGCACCACCACATAAGACGCACCACCACATAAGACGCACCACCACATAAGACGCACCACCACATAAGACGCACCACCACATAAGACGCACCACCACATAAGACGCACCCCTATTTTATAAGGCTATTTTATGGATTTTCTTTAGTACGTTTCATCATACAATTATTGAAAGTGATTTTAAAGTTGTTTTGTAGGGTAAAACATATGATTTTGTGCATGTAAATACAATGTACAGTAAAGCGTCCGATAACAACAGTTCGAGCAACAACTTTTCATATTTAACACCTTAGTTAAATTAGGACCCAGTTCAATTTGCGTCCTTATTTCATTCGTATTTACGACCAAAATATAATAAAAATAATATATAAAATTACATTTTCATATACAGTGGTCCCTCGGTTAATGAGCACAATCCGTTCCAGCAGGTTGCTCGTTAACCGAAACCATTGTTTCAATGGGTTTTTGGGTAATTGGTTCCAGCTCACCAAAAATTACCTAAATTCAACAAAAAAGGTAGAAAAGTTCACTTACTTTGAGGTGTGTATGTAGAAGGCTCCTCGATGATGATGATGATGTGAATTTGAAGTGGGAGGTGGATGAGAAGGGAGAAGAGAAGGAAGTGGGGGTGGAGGAGAAGCATTTTACTGCTTCTTGGAAGGTGAGTCACCTTCCATGAAAATGTCAGGAACCTCTGGGCTGACAGATTCTCCACCATGAACATCCTCTCTCCTTCTTGAAGTGGAAGGCTGAGGGATAGCATCTTGTTCCCTCTGCCTTTTACTGAAGAAAGTGTCAATTGTGGTCTGTGGGGCATCTGTACTCCTCACCATTAACTTATGTTTAAAGAAGGAGACCACTGAGTCCTCAACATGACACAAAGTTAGTTCAGTTTTTCCACGTCTGGGTGCTTTGAAGCCAGTTCCCTGAACTTCTCCCAGTGGTAAATCACATCTTTCAACTGTTTAGCTGACATATGGTCATCACTTTCAATTTCCTCCTCACCACTGTCAGCCTCTACCTGTAACATCTCATCCAGTTGCTTCAAGTCATCAGGAGTAAGTTCCTCCTCATGAGACATCACAAGCTCTTCTACATCATCCTCCTCCACTTCAAGGCCCAATGACTGACCAATGGACACAATCTCCTGGTCCAACTCTGGTTCTTTCTCAAATACCTCAAAATCATGGACTACTGATGGCCACAGTGCTTTCCATGAAGAATTGAGGGATCTAGTGGAGACTTCTTGCCATGAGGACACAATCAATTTTACAGCCTCCAGAATGTTGAATTGTGTCTTCCAGAACTGTGCCAGTGTTGGTTCAGGATCATTGGAAGTTGCCTGATGACACCTCCTGAACATTTTCTTCATGTGCAACTTCTTGAAGTTGCTGATCACATTCTGGTCCATTGGCTGTATGATTGATGTAGTGTTTGGAGGCAAAAGCAACACTTTCACAAAGTCAAATTGATACTCCAAATTCCTGGCAAGGTCAGGGTCATGACCAGGAGCATTATCCATGAGGAGAAGAGCCTTTAAAGGGAGTTTATTGGTGGTTAGGTAGCTCTTGACAGAAGGGCAAAACACAGCCCATTCATTAAAGAGCTGTCTTGTCACCCATGCCTTACGGTTGGACTTCCAATAAACTCCAAGCTTTGTTCTTACCACTTTCTGTTGCTTGAACACCCTGGGGTTTTCAGAGTGGTAGACAAGCATAGGCTTCAGTTGGAAATCCCCTGAAGCATTGGCACCAAGCAATAGAGTGAGACGGTCTTTCATGGGTTTATGCCCAGGTAAATAGGCTTCATCTCTGGTGATGAATGTTCTTTTGGGCATCTTTTTCCAGAACAGCCCAGTTTTGTCCACATTGAACACTTGCTGTGGAAGATAATTTTCTTCTTCCATCAGTTTTTTAAATTCATCAAAAAACTTTGCTGCCCCTTCCTTATCAGCACTAGCAGCTTCACCATGCCTAACAACACTGAAAATGTCACTTCTTTTCTTAAATTTTTTGGACCAGCCTTTGCTGGCCCGAAAATCTTCAAATTCTGTGCCTGAAGAACCAGGTTGATCTGTCTTTAAATGTTCGTAAATCTCCCTGGCTCTTTCACAAATGAATTCAGTAGAAACTGAATCACCTTTCATCTGTTTTTCCCTAATCCAGATGATAAGTAACCTCTCAGTTTCTGCAATTAGGGATCTACTTTTAAACACTCTTGTAGGTTTGTCTCTCACTTTCACTTCTTTGAATTTTTCTTTCTGTGCAAGAATCGTCGACACAGTTGATATCGACATGCCATATTCATTGCATGACGCATTTGTTCTAATGCCTTGTTCATGTTTTTTTATGATTTCCTGCTTGGTTTGGATTGAAATAGCTTTTCTTGATCTCTTTGGCCCCATGCTGGATTCAAACAATGTCAACAAGTGCTTTTTAAAGTTAAACTTGTAAATAAAGAATATTTTCTTTAAAATAACACTGCACTGCGCTATATATTCTCAATATGTAAAATAAATTTCAAAATGACCTATAATTTGCTTGGAAACACAGAAAAAAAACGTTTACGGTAGTTGAAGAGAGTCTCAAGCAAGATGTTACCTCCACTGAAAACAGAGAGAGACTAACGCCTGTTTGCTGTGTTAAGAGGCTGGATGCCGCGCATTAAACTAGTCACTTTACCTTCAATTATGTTCAATAATTGTTAAAATGACTAAAAAATTTAATATTATACTGTACTTTTAAAATTATTGAATAGTATAAACTTCTTGATATTTACTAAAATAGTAAGGAATTTAAGCCCTAGAACCGATTAATGTATTGACGGACTAATACTACAGCTGGTTGACCGCCCAGTGCAAGCCAAAACTTGTTGAGGTCGGCTCGTAAGAAACTCGTTAACCGAGGGGTTGCTCGTTAACCGAATTTAAGAATCTTATGGGAGGTAACTCGTTAACCGAAATCTCATTAACCGAGGCGCTCGTTAACTGAGGGACCACTGTAAATAATAACTAAATCCCAATATGTATAATAAAAAGAAAAAAATTACTGTAAATAAAATGAAGAGAGCCATGCACAAAGAAGCTGACTGGCTAATGAGTGGTAATCAACAGTCGGAACTTGGCGGGCCTTTTGTTTTCACACATCTGGAACAGGTGAAAAACTTTCTCAAGTTTCTTACAGCATTTTTGCATCCCTATTCAACAAGAGCAAGAGAGCAAGTGATGGTAGTGTTGGTTCAAACACTAACAAAGTGTTTAAGCTTAGTCGAGAAACTAGATGTGTTAAAACGATATGAAAAAGGTGAGAGGTGTGTGGATATTATATGCAGCAAGCAATGTACATATTTTCTGAAGTGGATCCATTAACAGAACAAAGCATTAAAATTTAAATAAACACAAATGACCTCTACATAAAGATGTATAATGAGAAAAGAAAGCAGCTGTGCAAGGTTCTTTAGACAGCTTTATTATTTGAAGGCCTAAACCATCAACTTCAGCTACACCATCAAATTCAGCATCATAAGCAGCTTCAAAAATCAACTTCAGGTTTAGTAACAGTTTCAGCAACAGCTTTATGGAAAGCTACAGCTTCAGCCAGAGCTGAACCTGATGAGTAGATATTTTGTTTTACATTTGTAAATATTATTTTAAACATATATGAACAGTAAATAAGTGTTGCTTTCATATTCACATGTAGAGAAATGACGACATGTTTTCACATGTACGCACTTACTGTTCACACGTTGGCATTCCCAATCGTCTCGCTTTATTTCTTTACCATTAGTGGTTAGCTACTTCTAGTGTTCCATTTATTAACATTAAATAACATTACTTAAAACTTACACACAGTTATTAATTTTTTAAATTAAGTTCACTAGTGTTAGGTTTTAAATGCAAGAAAGTGGTTTTCTTACCGAAGGACTCAGATACCTTCACACTGATTACTCACCCAGGAGATTATGGTGTATCACTACATAGAATTTCACTCTGCTTCTGGCATTCAATGCGTTGTGTACTTGATAAATGATGATTTAATGAATTCCATTAACTTCCAACATCCATTTAAGTTATTGGTTATACTTTGTCATAACCAATCAGTCATTACATTTGGTAGTAGTAATAATAATAGAGGGATCACAGATACGGGCAGATGATTGCACTTACGTTTATTTGGCACAATTCCATACACTGGACTTATAATTTGCATGGATAGGTCAGTCACTCACATTCGCGCGCCACAGTACCGTAAGTTATAAGGGAGAGTTTGTCAACCTGGAGAATTAATCGTTTAGATCTACCGTATTAGGCCGGCCTGGAGGGCTCTTGTAGCAAACAGGCCCTCACCATTGATCACTTCCTTTACAGGATGTGTTAACTTGTCGCTGGACTTAACAACAATCTCGGGGATTTGCACACAGATTCGTAGCACTGGTAGGACTGTATGGCCCCTGTTCTAAATCCGCGGAGCAGGAGGTCTTCTATAACCCAAGGTCTAAAGCCCACTGGCTAAAATGTGGTTGTGAGGCGTGAGATGACCCCTATCGGCTGGCCGGGTACCTTATCTCTACCTAAACAAACATTTGGGATGGGTTGTGCGGGAGGCCCAATGCAACCCATGACAACAGCTACAACCAGGGTCTTATTTTCTTCAGTTTCTTATGTAGAACCATCGTCACTCACAAAAACAATGCCGTCTCTTATCCTCTTGTGTGTTTTAATATTCTACATATTATTAATGAATTACTGTATATTGTTCATTTCACATATATAAAGATTAATTCAATCAAGTACATATTCAGTAATAAACAATAATGAATCTTTTGTACATATTCTTAAAAAGATAAATGACGCGGTATCCTTAACTGTGCACATATATGTTGGCGCTACCAATCCATCTCTATTTCTTTTCTTTACCATTAGTGGTTAGCTACTTCCATTGTTCCATTTTTAACATTAAATGATACTTAAAACATATATATTCATTTTTTTTTTTACATTTATTTTACTAGTTACAACCAGGGTCTTATTTTCTTCATTTTCTCGTGTAGAACTATCGTCCCGGACTCCCGGCTGTAAACACAAACGAAACAATGGCGTCCCATCTCCTCTTGTGTGACCATATTATTATTCATTTATATTGTATAAAGTGCGTTCAGAACCATTATTTAAAGAACATAGTTTGCAATTTTCATTAATTGTATTGTTTTTGGGGAGGAAAAGAGGGTAAAAAGCCATACAAAAGATATGAAAAGGTCACACTTGGGAACGCATCTCATTAGTATAGTAACATTATACTAACCCAACTCTACCTCTGATCAGAGCAGCTGTGTGACTTATTTATATTTTGGTCAAGAGAATTACCAACAGGATGTGAAACCTTTTATTTTTAGCTGTGATATTTTTGTTACCACGATCGGCCACCAGGGTGTAGCACCATCGCTATTGTTTTGCCGTCATCGACACATTGCAAATGGCTGACTGGCGGCTGAACTTTCTGTTAACATTTCTTTAATCTTTCTCGGGTCATTTTTCATTTAGATTATAAACAAATGTTTCTTAAAGGTAATACAGTCATTAAATAATGTAAGACATGTATCTGGTGTGGGTTATGTATGAAGGAGGTACAGTCAGATGTTGTGAGCTTCCCTCTGCCGTTAAGCCTTTATTTACGTCTTCAGTAAATTTGCCGTAAGTTTGTGATAATAGATTGTGATAATTTGTCTTGTTTTTCAGTATTTTATTACTAATAATATTATTAGTAACAAAATTTTTGTGCTTGGTGAACTACTGCTCGTCCCAGACTTCCCAGCTAGGCACCTCCACCTATGGCGCCCGGCCTCCCATCCGTAATACGAGCGCATTAGACGCAGGGTAATTTGGGATAAAATACATTGAAAAAAAAAGCGTCTTATACGCCGGCAAATACAGTACAGGTACCTCAGTTGTAATTTCAAAGAAAATGTCTGCCTCGAATGAAGAACTTCCTTGCAACAAATAAATGCTATTATGTGTAGCTGTTAATATTATTTCTATAATTGTAGGTTAACTAGCTTTGATTAATATACACATTACATATTTTTTTCATAAAGTTTTATTTCTCTATTGTAGATCACCGAGCTAAGCTTTGATTTCTTTTCAAAATAAAGTTTGTATTAAAAAACTGTGTATGTCATTATGATAACTAAACCTTGTTATTAATGTAAACTAGTGCATTAAAAATCAAACAGACTCAACTTGAAAACTTACAGATCGCAAACAAATTAGAAATCTGTGTCAGCGGACTTGCTCTGCAGGTGTCTTCCCTCTACAGCACTGGCGAGTGGCATGGAGAAACTAGCACAGGGTTTGGAGCACAATAATGACTGTGTAGCAGTGTTAGTTTGGCCAAATGCTGATGGGATGGACACACCTCGATTGTTAGTGATTGAAAAATATAATAAAGCCAGGTGTTCTAAGGGTTAACACATCTTCCTGTGGAGTACGAGGCACAGAGGTGTAAAGAAAACCCTGAAGAAGAAATGTTTGGCAGAAGACAGTAAAGTGGTGTTACTTTTGGGTAACCGTTTTGCTCATCCTCCGGCTGAGGGGCTAGTTAGTAGTGTATGCCAAAGCTATGGCCAATTTTGATGGTAAAATACAGGACTTTCAGAAGAACTATAGTAAAAAGGATAAATTTATAGTATGTGTGTAAGATGTGTTTCAGGAGTTGAATTTACTTTGATTGTTTCGCAGTAAAAATGTGAGGATTCAGGTTAAGGTCCGAAACACATTATTCGAGACTGGGTTGTTTCTGGGATTTGAAATTTTGAGCTTTGTACGATTGCTCCTTGTACTTTAACAGTCAACGTGTGAGGTGACACCACAGAGAGAGAGGCAGTGCAGATCAGAGCAAGCACACAGATCTGACCCTTACCAGCTCTCCGTTTGGAGGGAAGAGAAGAACAGGATAGGGGCTGACCGTTAGAGCGGCAGCAGAAGTTAGTAAACCCTGTCAACCTACCACATCCTTCCACCACCCAAGACGAGTGAGCTTTTCAGACGTAGTGGCTAAGAGAGCTCTCAAACATCTGCAGTACGAGTGGACTGTTCCAGAAAAGCTGCCGGCTACACGATCGGATGAGGAGCTACGGGTGCTGTAGGTGGGAGTCGTGAGGAGCAGAGGACCGCGAATGTGGACGGGAAGCCGTTGACTCCCGATGGTTGTGAAGGAGCTGCTACTACGAGTGGTTGGGGGAGGTGCAGGTGTTGGTGTGCTGCTGATGTTCCTCAGTGATCAGACCAGGGACCTACCGACCTCTCCACTGTTGATGCATTTTATGAACCTTGTTTCTTTGTTCATCCTCCCAAATCTGATCAGTGTCGCAGCAAGAGTCAGGTCTCACAATAAATACAGCATTGTGCCGACCCCAGATACTACCTAAGTGGATAATCCACCACAAAGAGGAAGCAAGATAAAGTTTTAAGTGAAATAAGTGATTTAGTTGATTTGGCCAAAGGTAAAACTGAAATGTCAGAAAGTGAAATAAGTGAGTGGACTGAAGTTGATAATGACGTGCCAGTGAGTCTCATGTAGAATACCGACGAGACGCAGAGATGAATCGTGCAAATGCTGTTGCTGAAGAGGAAAGTGTCGTATCTTTTACTGAACAACAACCTTTTTCCCAGCCTAACCTTCTTTTGCAGAAAAGACGAAGGACCTGTAAGCACTGTCATCAAAACTTTGTTCACAAAAGCGGCAGAAAAGTGTGCTAGCATCCCTTCAGCTCCTCAAGTATGCCTAGTTCTCCTCAGTCAACCACCTCAGGTTATGCCTAGTTCTCTTCAGTCATCCACCTCAGGTTATGCCTACTTCTCCTCAGTCATCCACCTCAGGTTATGCCTAGTTCTCTTCAGTCATCCACCTCAGGTTATGCCTAATTCTCCTCAGTCAACCACCTCAGGTTATGCCTAGTTTTCCTCAGTCAACCACCTCAGGTTATGCCTAGTTCTCCTCAGTCAACCACCTCAGGTTATGCCTAGTTCTCTTCAGTCATCCACCTCAGGTTATGCCTAGTCAGTCAACCTGCCTAGTTCTTCAGTCAACCACCATCCACCTCAGTTATGCCTAGTTCTTCAGCCTATGCCTCTTCAGTCATCCACCTCAGGTTATGCCTAGTTCTTCAGTCAACCACCCCAGGTTATGCCTAGTTCTTCAGTCATCCACCTCAGGTTATGCCTAGTTCTTCAGTCACCACCTCAGGTTATGCCTAGTTCTTCAGTCATCCACCTCAGGTTATGCCTAGTTCTTCAGTCATCCACCTCAGGTTATGCCTAGTTCTTCAGTCATCCACCTCAGGTTATGCCTAGTTCTTCAGTCATCACCTCAGGTTATGCCTAGTTCTTCAGTCATCCACCTCAGGTTATCCACCTCAGGTTATAGCCTAGTTCTTCAGTCATCCACCTCAGGTTATGCCTAGTTCTTCAGTCAACCACCTCAGGTTATGCCTAATTCTTCAGTCATCCACCTCAGGTTATGCCTAGCTCTTCAGTCATTCACCTCAGGTTATGCCTAGTTCTTCAGTCATCCACCTCAGGTTATGCCTAATTCTTCAGTCAACTACCTCAGGTTATGCCTAGTTCTTCAGTCATCCACCTCAGGTTATGCCTAGTTCTTCAGTCAACCACCTCAGGTTATGCCTAGTTCTTCAGTCATCCACCTCAGGTTATGCCTAGTTCTTCAGTCAACCACCTCAGGTTATGCCTAGTTCTTCAGTCATCCACCTCAGGTTATGCCTAGTTCTTCAGTCATCCACCTCAGGTTATGCCTAGTTCTTCAGTCATCCACCTTAGGTTATGCCTAGTTCTTCAGTCATCCACCTCAGGTTATGCCTAGTTCTTCAGTCATCCACCTCAGGTTATGCCTAGTTCTTCAGTCATCCACCTCAGGTTATGCCTAGTTCTTCAGTCAACCACTTCAGGTTATGCCTAGTTCTTCAGTCATCCACCTCAGGTTATGCCTAGTTCTTCAGTCATCCACCTCAGGTTATGCCAAGTTCTTCAGTCATCCACCTCAGGTTATGCCTAGTTCTTCAGTCATCCACCTCAGGTTATGCCTAGTTCTTCAGTCATCCACCTCAGGTTATGCCTAGTTCTTCAGTCAACCACCTCAGGTTATGCCTAGTTCTTCAGTCAACCACCTCAGGTTATGCCTAGTTCTTCAGTCATCCACCTCAGGTTATGCCTAGTTCTTCAGTCATCAGGTTATGCCTAGTTCTTCAGTCATCAGTCACCTCAGGTTATGCCTGGTTCTTCAGTCATCCACCTCAGGTTATGCCTAGTTCTTCAGTCATCCACCTCAGGTTATGCCTAGTTCTTCAGTCATCCACCTCAGGTTATGCCTAGTTCTCCTCAGTCAACCACCTCAGGTTATGCCTAATTCTCCTCAGTCAACCACCTCAGGTTATGCCTAGTTCTCCTCAGTCATCCACCTCAGGTTATGCCTAGTTCTTGTCATCCACCTCAGGTTATGCCTAGTTCTTCAGTCATCCACCTCAGGTTATGCCTAGTTCTTCAGTCATCCACCTCAGGTTATGCCTAGTTCTTCAGTCATCCACCTCAGGTTATGCCTAGTTCTTCAGTCATCCACCTCAGGTTATGCCTAGTTCTTCAGTCATCCACCTCGGGTTATGCCTAGTTCTTCAGTTCTTCAGTCATCCACCTCAGGTTATGCCTAGTTCTTCAGTCATCCACCTCAGGTTATGCCTAGTTCTCCTCAGTCAACCACCTCAGGTTATGCCTAATTCTCCTCAGTCAACCACCTCAGGTTATGCCTAGTTCTCCTCAGTCATCCACCTCAGGTTATGCCTAGTTCTTCAGTCATCCACCTCAGGTTATGCCTAGTTCTTCAGTCATCCACCTCAGGTTATGCCTAGTTCTCCTCAGTCAACCACCTCAGGTTATGCCTAGTTCTCCTCAGTCATCCACCTCCAGGTTATGCCTAGTTCTCCTCAGTCATCCACCTCAGGTTATGCCTAGTTCTTCAGTCATCCACCTCAGGTTATGCCTAGTTCTTCAGTCATCCACCTCAGGTTATGCCTAGTTCTTCAGTCATCCACCTCAGGTTATGCCTAGTTCTTCAGTCATCCACCTCAGGTTATGCCTAGTTCTTCAGTCATCCACTGCTTCTGATAAAGAGTCTAGACTTACTTGGGTTGATGACCCTGAAGAATTATGGTCTCCAGACCACACAGTATTAATCTCACCCTCCCTCCCTCCCATCCTTCAAGTTCTGAAGGTCTTCTTGTAAGATAAGATTAGTACAGTAATGTGCACTTATCTTTTTCATATTTATTATTTCACTGGATGAAGCTGTGTTTTCTCACCGTATAAACTTGTGTTTTCTTTAAATTGGTGACTTTTGTGGTACAGTACAGCATTAGGTGCACCATCTTCAGGGGATGTGACACACTTCAGTCAGGCAGGTGACTGACAGATGTGTGTGACAGCTGCCCCTTGTGTGTATGCCACCACATCACATCGTGGAGGAGGGGGCATGGGCACAGCTCACTGCCTCCACCCATGCTCTTCATTTTTCTTATTCTATAGTTTTATATCACAGCCACTCCTCGACTTACGACCACCCGGACATACGACCGCAGCAGTCGTATAAAATATTTTTCAAATTACGTATTTTCGAGTCCCGACGTTAGTGATTGCGCTGTGTACTGACAAAATTTTTGTTTGTAATTCCCTTTAAAATGGCTGGCAAGCGTAAAGTGAGAGTTCTCGTGGTGCCGAGAAGAAAAAGAGACAACCATCTTAGATTTTCTATGTATTATTTTCGCATTTTCGACTTACGACCTGGTCGTCGGTCCCTAACCCCGTCGTAAGTCGGGGACTGACTGTATACATACTGTATTTTAGGTACCCACTTCTGAGCCACATTGTGTACATGGAGTGGAGTAAGTGTTAAAGAAGTTCAGTTTTCTGAGATGAATTTGCAAGGTCAGTCTGTAGCACTGAGCATTGTAGGATTTATTGGGGGACCCAAAGAGTTATTTTCAATTAAGTGGAAAACTCTTTATCCAGCACCTGTCAATCCCCAAAGGTGCCAAATAATTGGGCTTCTACTGTATTCTGATATACGAGTCAGTAGGTTTGGTTCCTCAGGTTTACACTGTTTGGGCAGACACGGGTCCATCAATACCTCTGAGGGGCAACCTCTTCACCATGTCTCCTTCAAATGGCTGTACAGTATTGGGGAGGGAAGGATAACCATAAGGACAAGCAGGACAACCCTGGCAGCCATTATGGAGCCTTGTATTAATACAAAGAACCTCCTATTGACCTGCCCTGCATCGTGAGCGTTGTCTGGCTTTAAAGTAGGGATGCACCGGAACCGGAATATTAGGTTCCGGTCGGAACCGGAACTTGCCGGAACTTAAAAAAAAATCTGGCCGGAACCAGAACTTTAAGTGTTGCTTAAACAACGAAAAAAAAATCAGTTTCATGACACCCAGAAAGGCTAATACAGGTTGTACCTCTCTAGTCCGGCAACCTCGGACCTGACCGGCGCCGGACCATGGAAATTCACCCTTTTCCTGGATAGATAGTGACTTGTGCTTACGCTTGGAAGCACTAGCACCACTTTCACTGCTTCGTGGTCTCTTTGAAGATATATTGAAGGGTTAAATGTTGTACAGTAGGTTCTCAAATTTTGGGAGTTTTTAATTCGACGTTTTTTATTTGGACACAAAAAACACTACGCAATTTAAAATTTTGACGGCGGAAACTCGAATTTCGACGGGTTTGAGCGGCCCACCAACGGTCAGACGTGCACAATCGTGTAAACAGCGTCATTTCTCTTATGTACAAAAGATTTATTATTGTTTATTAATGAATGTCTTTTTGATTTCATTAATTTTTATGTGAGCAAAATGAACAATACAATTCATTAATAATACGAAGAATATTAAAACACACGAGGAAACAAGACAGCATTGTTTTCATTGATTACAAAACCAGTGACTGACTGGATCTACATAAAAAACTGAAGAAAATAAGACCCTGGTTGTAGCTGTAGTAAAATTAATGTAAACAATTAATATGGTTGTTTTAAGTAATGTTATTTAATATTAATAAATGGAACAATATAAGTAGCTAACCATTAATGGTTAAGAAAAAAGTGAGCTCACGTATGTAAGTGAGCACATGTGAAAACATATCGTCATTACTCTACATAAGAATATGAAAGCAACACTTATTTACTGCTCATATATATTTTAATTAATGTTTCTGAATTTAAAAAAAAAATTATACCCACCAGTGGTGGTAAAGTTGAAAACATAAGGACAGCCAATGTTGTTGTGTGAGTTTTTACTCGGATGACGTGTGCTCAACTCTAGCTGTAGGTGTAGAACATAAGAATTTTTCTGTGTTGTTTTTATTTAATTTTATGTGTTATTTTCGTTGGTTTATTAGGATGTTGCTTTATTAGAGGCAGTAATTCGCCCAAAAGGTAGGGTAAATAAGGCAATATTTAGCCAAACATCGAAAGTACCAGACTCAAATTAATTTTCTCCATGGGCAAAATAAAATCGTTCCGGACCACGGGAGTTTCCGGACCACAGAATGCCAGACTAGAGAGGTCTTTGTCTTGGTTATTAAACTAATTTCTAAAACTAAAGCCGTGAAATGAAGTTCAAGTAGACCACCTTGTTTCATATGCTTTAGCACTCTTTAATACAGTGTTTTTTATATAGTAATACGTATAACAATGCTTCAAGGTAAGATTCACCTTGTATAGTAGAGTATTTTTCCAAAACTGTGTCATATCAGCTAAAATAGATTAAGTTTAGCATTTAAGTTGTTTTATAAGTACTGTACATGGACAAATAATTTGTAAAAAAAAAAAAAAAAATCCATCTATGGGAAGCCACGAGTCTTTGACGGGTGACACAACCAGTCACACAGAACCATGACGCGTCCAGTACTTGTTTAGTTTAACACCCATGTCAGCTCACCCAGCTGCCTCACACAGTGTCTCCCTCAACACCAGCTGAGACGGACATGAGGAGGTAGGTATCTTTAGTAGAGATTCTCTACTGAACAAATGTCACAATAAATAGTTCAGGTTCCACCCGGTTACTTTTCTAAAGTTTCGGCTGGAACTGGAACTTAATAAAAACTGAGGTTCCGTTGCATCCCTACTTTCAAATACAGTACTGCACTGTACACTACAGTAGAGTACTGTACTGTACAGTACTGTACTGTACTCTGCTGTACTGTACAATACTGTACAGTACTGTACTGTACTGTACAGTACTGTACTGTACTCTACTGTACTTTACTGAACTGTACTATACTCTGCTGTACTGTACTGTACTGTGCTGTACAGTACTGTACTGTACTCTGCTGTACTGTAATCTGCTGTACTGTACTCTGCTGTGCTGTACTGTACAGTACTCTACAGTACAGTACTGTACTAGCTAGAAACACTAACCCTTCTAAGTTTGTCCACAGAGCCAATTTTTGGGAAGATGAGGACAGTTCAACTGCAGTATGTACGACTACTGTACACCAGATGCCTCACATATCAATAATACAGTAGTGAAAGTGGGTCCCATGACTGCCTGTTAGGGACAGTGTGGATACAGCACACTGTATACTATACGAAGCCAGCTTGGCCGGTACTGCACTCCACCACCTTCACTTCCCCAAGCTGTAAACTCGGGTGCCCATTTACAGCCGGGTGAAAAGGGACTGCCCGGGAATCGAACCGCCGACCCCCGGAACAGGAAGCGAACGCGGTATCCGCCCGACCGCCGCACTCCGGTAAAGTACAGTATAGGTATTATAAAAAATAAACAATTTACACACTAACCTCTAAATTTGGAGCAGCATGTTCCCCCTTGCATACTTGGAACTTTCCAACACAGGTGAAGGGTACAGGTAGTAGGAGGGATTCATCATGTTTGAGACCCTCTGCCTTTGTGACTAGGGTAACAGCCACCACCTGTCCCTCATTTGTGGTTAATCCATACAGCTCTCCCTCTGTTGGGTCTTGTTGACTTTGAAGTCGCTGAAAATACAACCAAAGATTCAAACCGAGTGTTATCGCCACGCACAATTGTGCGCGCCGGCCACATGTTAAGTGAAGAAACCGTTTACAACTCAGAATAGCTTACTTAGCCAGATGTAGCTGGCAGCAGCTGTGTGACTGCCTGAGGGACAGACTGTCGCCCTCTACTGTAGAGGCAACATCTTGATTCTCGTCAGCCAACATCTTCCTGCAGGACAATATATTTGTTCTCGTTGGTCTAACCCTGGACCCCAAAACGTGAGTGTCATTGTGAACTGTTGAGTCCTCTGAGAACTCTAAATGACTTTAATAAGTGTAATTATGTACTGTACTGTATATTGATCGTATAATTCAAACTGTATCCTGGTGTATCAGCAGTTGTTATATGTGAATTGTATTCAACAGATTTTGACCGAATTACAGTATACAGGTTGACAACCCTTTATCCGAAATTCCGAAAACCGAAAAGCTCTAAAAACCGATTTTTTTTTTTTTTTTAACAGGGATTAGCCCACCCGGGCATAAATCACTGACTCACATCGAGGCCTGGTGGGCAAAAATGTAATAGTAATAATAATTATAATACAGAGTAATAATAATTATTCATAATAAATAAGATTTTTAATTAAAATACTGTACACCAAAATAAAATAATAATGATAACAATAAAAACAATAGTAATAATAAAACATAATAAAATTAATAATAATAATAACAATAATACTGTAATAAAATAATAATAAAAATAAAGAAATACAAGAATGAAAAAAAGATCAAAAGTGAGAAATGCGACCTAGACCAATGAATTATTATTACAGTATTATTATTATTACAGTTATTATTATTATTATTATTATTATTATTATTATTATTATAGTATTATTATTATTACAGTTATTATTATTATAAGATTCCCCCAGGCCCCGATGTGGGTCAGTGATCTATGCCAGGGTGGGCTTATAGAAAGATAGAAACAAAGAAAGAAAGAAACAAAGAAAGAAAATAAATAAATAAATAAATAAATAAATAAAAAAATAACCATTCTGAAAACCGAAAAATTCCAAAATCCGAAATGCCTCTGCCCCAAGGATTTCGGATAAGGGATTGTCAACCTGTACTCATCACATCAATGATCAACAACAAGGGTCTTATTGTCCTGCACAAACCAAAATCGCTCCTACGAGTGATTACATCGGGTATGAGATAAAATTTCTCAATCCTGGCGTTAATCCTGCCTGGAGGAAGGTTTAGCGGTCAACCCATCATTCAAGATAGCAAGTCAACATGAATTTTGACAGAGTGGTTTTCGGCGATGTCGTCAAATTGGAAATTTTGTCGAGAGAAGACTGATGGTAGATAGGCAGAAACCTATCAATTTTCAAGACAACGACATAGCGAGGGAGATTTCCTTTAAATTTTCCGTGATATGGAACATCTACTTGACCGACCTGTTGGCTATGGTTCACCTCTACCTCCCATTCATCAGCTGATGATTGTTCTGAGATTCTTCGCAACGAATAGTTTCCGGGTAATAAAGATTCTGGTTACTGAATGAGTTATGGTGATGAGTTACAACACTTTAGGGTCCACGAGGATCAAACTGTAAACAACACTGTGACACATTTCTTTTTGTTTAGTGTTTTTCTTTAGGAAAACTATTTTGATGTAAGTATTTTCAATACAGTATAATTGAATCAATGCTGCGTGTATTTTGATTTTAATGTATTAATAAAGGAAAGTCTTTTTTAACATTTCTAATCAGGCAAAATGTGAGGTTAAAAGATCAGAAAGAAACCAAACCTAACTGAACCTGACCAGGTTACTATGCCCTGCATTGATTCATCTTGCTTTGGTTATGAATATTGACACCTGTCCCAAATTATATCTACAATTTGTATGTAATTGTTCTTCCTCTTGGAACTTCCTTGTTATCATATAAAAACACAGCCACGCTGTAACACAGTACCAAAAATCATTATAATTTGAAATAATTTGATTGTAATTACAGTTCCTCCCCGACTTACGACCAGCCCGGACATAAGACCGCCTCAGCCGTACCAAAATTTTGTCAAATTACATATTTTTGAGTCCCAACGTCAGTAAGAGTTTTGTAGTGCTGAGAAGAAAGAGACACCCATTTTAGGTTTTCTATGTATTATTTACGCATTTCCGACTTACGACCTGGATTTGGGTCCCTAACCCCGTTGTAAGTCGGGGAGCAGCTGTATAGGAACAAAAGAAACTTATTATGTGCAAGAGTGATTTCTCCTCGGTAAAAAGTCGTCAAGTCACAGTTGCCACCATAATCTTGTAAATATTACTCTCGATGGTGATTGGCTGTCGTAATGGTGTAAATGAAACTTGATTGGTTGGAATTTCAGCGTTCCAATCCTTGCTCGGAATTGAAAAAAACGCAACAGATTATCCGATCCGGGGTTCAAGCCGATGTTCTGAATATGGGTAATCCACTGCAGAAAATCTCGGATCGAGGAATCCCAATTCACACGCCCGAGCCAAACTCAAATCCCCGGCTCAAACCACCGTTCTGAATTCAGGCCATAATGTTTCACACACAGTGTGGGCAGATACTTTTTTGATTTATTGTACAGTACAAGACAGGATCAGCCTCTTAGGGTTGAGACTGAATTCCACAATACCCTGTACTGTACGTGTTTGTATACCTTACGTTTTAATTGAGAGTTGCATTGGATTTGATGTCAACTGTTTGTTCCTATTGTTCTTCCCTAAGGAGATGCAGTGCCTCGTATACTGTACTCATTTATGGCGTCATTCGTCTACTGGAAGATCAAGCCATCTGTGTGTGTTGAAGACCAAGACCGTGTTAAACACATATTATGTGATCATGGACTTGCAGGAAGAGCGTGCAAGTGTCCAGAATGAGGCAGGACATTCAACCAACATTATTAGTTTCAGTGGTTAATATTGACGACCGGTCTGGGGACGAGTAGTCATTTCTCTTTATTTACTTACTTTATTTTCATCAGTGAGTTCTGGTATGATAAACATTTCTTATGTAAATGTTTCATTTGGTAGATAATTTGGGGCCTAGGCGCACACTATCTAGTCTTCCCGGTGGTAATGTGGCCGTGTTTTTGTTGCGCCCGCCTCTCATTCCCACGCCAGTTTCATTTTCAACAGTGTGTAAAGGGTGTTGCCAGTCTTACGCTACAGTTCTAGTGCTTATTAAGGAACTTGGCTTAAAAATGCCAAGATTATACCCAATATTGTACTTTTATTTATAAACATCTTTCTAAGAAAGTTATGTTCACAGCAATACTGTGAAATTGAACTGGGTTTGTGTGCAGTCTGTTGTATATGACGTACAGTATTTCAAAACACTCCCCCACCCGGGCTTGATCAAAGCTCATGCTCTCATACCCACAACATACATAAAATTACACGATATCATAGTAAGTTTAATATACCGGGGGTCTGGGGCCTCCTGGTAAGGAAGTTAGGTAAGGTTAGGTAGGTTTGTTTGGCTAGGTTGGTTAGGTCTATTTTTCATACCCACTAAGGTTAAGTTACATTTAATTTAGAAATAACCAATTTTTTAACACATTACACAAACTACAACAATGTTCACTATAAAAAAAAAAAGTGAAATTGCCCCATTTTGAAAATCGTTTTTTTTGTGAAAGGTCGGTGGCGGGTTAGTCGTCAATAATTACCATTTCAGTCTAACACATGATTTCATTTTAAGGTAAGTGCCTTCAGCTGTTAGGGGGTCAGGGGAGCAACTTAACATGGCTAAACTTTATACATACAAGATACAGCAGCAGTGTGTGACAAGTCAGTGTCTTGGTACATCAGTAGAGCCTAACCTAACAGTATTGCATTTTACACATGCATGATTCTCTGCAGTCTGTCAATATGGCTGCAGTGTCTGCATCCAGTGAGCTTATATGGCAGGGGGTCCAGAGGACGGAGCTCCTTGGTTATGAAGTTAAGAAGGTTTGATCAAGTTAGGTTAGGTTAGGTTATGCACGTTGATCGTATCGATTTTCAAATTTAGTATTGTACAGTACCAGGCAAATAAGGGTGGTGGACAACTTGTACCCAAGCAAATTGTACCCATCAGAACAGTCAACTCATACCCATATAATGTTCACTGGCATAACCACAAGGTTAAGTCAGTAACTTGTTGGTTATGTGACACACCTAAAACATGACATAACCAACATTCTCCCCAAGTTGGTTGGTTGGTTTTACCAGTTTTCTTCTTACATAAGTATTTAAACAAACACTGCCCATAACTATGTGTTATCAACTGTAGCTTATACGTTGTAACATCTCGTCAATTAATAATTATCCGCTAAATTCACCCAAGTTTTATGGTACAGTATCATAACGCCAGATGGTTGTCGTCCTAACCCTTAACACAAAGTTTGTGCTCAATATTCAACAATATCTCAAGTGTGACATCACTAAAGTGTCACTGTGATGTAGTTTTTTATAACTCACGTCAACGAATAAAGGAAAATGACAATGTTTCACCTTAATCAGCTGTGACAGCAAGCACAACCGTGGCTCCATGTTGACATTTGTGGCTGGGGTCTGGCGGCGGCTCTCAGTGACCTCTGTGTTACTCCACTTGCTACACTAAAAGAAGCACAGTTATGCCTCCTTGGTTATGCCAGTATTTTCACAACTTATGCCAGAATAGTCTTTTTTTTTCACTAGCTCTTAAGTTTGTTACTTATTGTTGAAAAAACGTGCTACATTATGACTGACAACGTTTTACTTAACCATATTTGAAATGCACCATGAATATAAAAGGGAATTCAACGGAAATTACACTTGGTAGCATAAAAGCAAAATCAACGTAAATAATATTCATAATTTACTTATATCAAACAAATAAATCACACTATTGCATAAAATCAGCACAGGCATAACTTCACTATCAAAATATTACCGAGATATTTATATGTAAATCGATGTAGGACTTTTCATGCTAGACACGATTGTATTTTTGAAAACTCAATTTCCACCGAGTTGGAGGTACAGCCAGGGTCACAGGCCTATAACCACACAATCACTGCCACATGACAAAGCTTTTATTTTATTTTATTTTTTAGGGTGTTGTGGTCACGGCTGTGATAAAGGCCAACCAGGGAGTGTAGTACTGTGCCTTTAGTTAAATCAGTTCATAGTTGTCATCAGTGAATGCAGAAGAGACTATAAATAACTTAAAGTGAATACATATTGGCAATCGAGCTGGTAAGGACAACTGCCAGCCTATTCGTGTCATAGGTGCCACAGAGACTTTAAATTTTATTTTGTTTGTGTGCTTTCTCAAGGACTGAAACTGTGCCTACAATACACCATTCACAGGGAGATACAGTGTACGCAGTCACAGACGACAACTCTATAGGCAACAGAGAGTAGCTAAGTACTTTTTCTCTCTTTATTTTTTTAAATAGGTGTAGATTTATACACAGTCTGCACCCCCCCCCCCACAACAACAACAACCATGAGTTTGATATGTGATTACTGCAGGGAGACGTCGGATATGGAGGATACAGGCCTGACTAATGCAACGTTTAGGAAGTTACTAACTGCCGTAAAGCATGATGGCTGTTGCTGGTATTGCTCTGGCTGCATAGTCAAGGTGAATGAAGCGATTGCAAGCCATAAGGGAACGAGTTCTCTAGGGACGAAAATAGATGAAGCAGGAGCCCTGCTGGTTGACAAACTGGAGCAAGTTGGGAAAGAGATCCTTGCTAAGACTGAGGAAGTAGCTGATAGAATGGAGGTGGTTGCTAAGAGGAGTTATGCTGACGTATTAGGAGGGCCACGGGGGGGGGGGCGGAGAGTAATGCAGAATCAGTACAGGTTCTACAGCAGATTGGGACTTTGAAGAAGTGTGTCGAAGAAATGAAAATTAACGGACCTACTGTTAGGGGAGAGGAGGAACACCAGGAACGGCTCCAGCGCAGGAACAATGTAATAGTTTTTGGAGTCACCGAGAGCCAGGCGGAGGGAACTGTGAGTAAGGAAACACACGATAAGGTGCTGTTTCAAAATATTTGCACAGAGGTTCTGAAGATTCCAGCAACCCCTCAGGATGTGAGGAGGCTGGGACAAAAGCAGGGGGCTAAGCCTCGCCCCCTCAGGATCACACTAGTGAGTGAGGAGGAGAAATGGCAAGTTATTCGGCAGGCAAAAAACTTAGCAAGGAGCGAGGCATTTCGGGATGTATTTATTCACCCAGACCGCACGGTAATGCAGAGGGAACAGCACAAGAAGCTCCTGCAGGACTTGAAGCAGAAGAGGGAGGAGTCGAGGAGGAACGGGGACAGGTGTACATGGGTTATACTCAGGGGGAGGGCAGTGGAAACAAGTGTGCCGACACAGGGCCAGGGGGCAGCAGTGCACCCTCCACCCACTCAACCCCCCACCCGGGAGGTGGCACCAGCTCAGCCTACCGGACAGGAGGGGACGAGCGCCGTGTAAACAATGACATTTCTAACCACACCTTGCAAAATACAGTGTACTTAGCAAATGCTGCAGCTTCTGAGAATGTGGGTGGAGCGGGTTTATTACTAAGAGCAGAGACGTTACCGAGAACAAATTCTGGCTTGAATGTCATGTACACTAATACTGACACGTTCCTTGATAAGAGAGAGTAGTTTGAAACACTACTAAGAGTACACCAACCAGATATTGTAGGAGTTGTAGAACTGTTGTACAAGAACAGGAGAATCGACCCAGAGGAATGTGAGTTCAGTATTGCTGGATATGACTCATTTACGAACCTAACTCAAGAATCCTGCAGGAGGGGTGTGGTTATCTACGCTAGGCAAGACCTTAGAGCCAGCCAGGCGAGGGTACAGGGAGAGGATGTTTTTGAAGAGTCCAAGTGGTGTAAAATTAAATTAAAGGGAGGAGACTTACTTATCGTCGGGTGTATCTACAGATCCCCAAACTGTGGCCCACTAAATCAAAGGAACTTAAGAACCTTAATAGACAATGCGGCGATGCTCAACCCTAGCCACCTCCTTATCATGGGGGACTTTAACTATGGCGACATCGACTGGAGAAACGAGTCCACCCCGAATAACTTGAATAACCCTGCTACTCTTTTTGTAGAAACTCTGAGAGATAATTTTCTGTTCCAACATGTAAGAGACCCGACACATTACAGAGGGGAGCAAACACCCAAGCCACTTGACCTCATCATAACAAACGAGGAGGGTATGGTGGCCAAACTGGAACACCTTGCCCCAGTTGGCACCAGTCACCATACAGTGTTGTCATTCAGATTTAACTGTTACCTAGTTCAAGATAAGGCCAGGCCAAGGTGCAAATATTACAAGGGAAATTACAATGGGATGAGGGAAGAGATGAGGGGTATCAACTGGCCTGACTTATTAAGGTACAAGAACGCAGACACTACGCTGAATATCATAACTAGTAAAATGACCCATTTGATCGATAAATATATACCCAAGACCAAACCCAGTGCTTCTAAGAATACGAGGGGATTCATACACATGAACCATGCGGCGGTAGACAAAATTAAGAAGAAAACCCAGAAATTCAAGACGTGGGTTGGGTCAAACAATGAGCAAGACAGGAGGATGTATGCAAGAGCCAGAAACCAAGCAAAGATAGAGTGTAGGAGGGCTGAAAAGGAGTTCCAGAGGCTGGTTGCACGCGAGGTCAAGTCAAACCCAAAGGCGTTTTACCGCTATGCAAAGTCGAAATTGAAAACGCGAGTAGGAGTATCAGACATGAGGCTTGAAGATGGTAGTTACGCAGATTCTGACCAGGATAAAGCTGAGGCATTGAACAGCTTCTTTTCCTCAGTGTTCACAAGAGAGGATGCGAGTAACCTTCCTGCGTTTGAGGACGGACGGTTCGACACAGCACTGACCCACATTGTGTTCACAGAAGAGGGTATTAGACATAAACTGTCCAGGCTAAAGGTCCATAAGAGTCCCGGACCTGACATGGTGCATCCTAGAGTGCTAAGAGAGCTGTGCAACGAGCTTGCAGAGCCCCTGAAGATTCTGTTTTGTAAATGCCTGGATGAACAAATGGTCCCCAGTGAATGGAAAGTGGCTTATGTGAGTCCTATCTTCAAGAAGGGCGATAGTCACTCCACGAACAACTATAGACCGGTGAGCCTGACCAGCATAATATGTAAAGTACTTGAGAGTATTATCAGAGATGCCGCGATGGAACATCTACTACGAAACAACCTTGTAAAAGATTGCCAACACGGTTTTATGCCGGGGCGCTCTTGCTTAACACAATTGCTCAAGGTATTGGATATTTGGACCCATATTCTAGAACGGGGTGGTAATATCGACAATATTTACCTAGATTTTGCCAAGGCTTTCGACAGTGTACCCCACGAAAGGCTGAAAATCAAACTGGAAGGGTACGGAATTCGGGGAAATGTCCTAGCGTGGATAGAAGACTTTCTACATGACCGCAAGCAGTGTGTGGTGATTAATGGCACGAAATCGTCATCTGTACCTGTAACAAGTGGGGTACCACAGGGCAGTGTATTGGGCCCGCTGTTGTTTGTTTGTTTCATAAATGACATGCCTGACGTTGTACACTCCTCCATACAAATGTTTGCCGATGATGGCAAGTTATTTCGGGAAATTAAGAACCAAGCGGACTGTGAAGAGCTGCAGAAGGACCTCTGTGGGCTCCAGGAATGGTCGAAGAAATGGCTGCTGAGATTCAATGTCACGAAGTGTAAGAGGATGCACCTGGGGCGTACCAACGGTAAGGAGGCGTATCATATGTCCCAACGGGATGAAGAAAATGCACTAGTTGAGACTGTGTGTGAGAAGGACCTAGGTGTGTATGTTGACAATGAGCTGAAGTTCTCGGGCCATTGTGAGAAGAAGGTAAATCAGGCAAATAAATTATTGGGTCTTATAAGAAGGTCGTTCAGATGTCTAGACGGTCCGTCCCTCGTGACGATCTTCAGGAGTGAAGTGCTTCCCCATCTGGAGTACTGTCACCCCATCTGGTCCCCGAGATATGCTAGGGACTGTCAGTTGGTTGAAAATGTTCAAAGGAGGGCCACCAGACTGGTGCCTGCACTTCGGCACCTCAGCTACCCTGAGAGATTGAGCGCCTGAACTTGCCCTAGCTTATACTGAACGGGCAAGGACCTAGTTGAGGTGTATAAGCATCTCAGGGGCACTACTCAGTTGAGTGTCCTTACTTGAGCTGGCGGACGCTCCCACAAGGGGTCACAGCTCAAGATTGAAGAAGCCGCAAGTCCAGAAAACCGTGAGGGCAAACTTTTTCGGAGTGAGGGTTGTAAACTCTTGGAACAATCTACCAGAGTGTGTTGTGACGGCACCGAGTGTGAGCTCTTTCAAGAGAAGACTTGACCAACACTGGAGCGGGTTCAGGTACATTCAGGAGCCGGTGCATGCCCAGTATTTGCCAACAGTGCGTGACAGAGACGTGACCGATCGCCCGGGCGGCTAGCGAGCCGATCTTTTGGTGAAGAATATAAATGAAAAGATACGTGACCGATCGCCCAAGCGGCTAACAAGCCGATCAGTTGCGAAGAGGATAAAAGTAAAAGTAAAAGTATTAAGTTCATACCGACGCATACAAGATATTTCCTTTCAAGTAGAGTTTCTGCGTCACTTCCAACACCTCACATAGTTCTGATACATTTATCCTTTTTCCAGACCATTGTTCTCATGTATTTTCATATGATATCTGTGGAAGTTATGTTCGCTACACGCTCACAGACGTAAATAGTATGACCTTCAAACCCTGATCCACACTTAGTCCTACAGTACACTAGTCCGGCTCAACTGGACTTTAACATTCATCTTATGGATACCCTGAGTTCTCCTTAATGCTATGAATACATACAACTAATATTATATAACTGTACCTGGGTACAATACAACACATGGTCTAGTAACATTGAGTAGGTGAGTTATCCTTTATCAATGTTTCCCGTTTTCTGAGGTTCTACAAGCGCGGTGGATTTGAATGTTATATAGCGTAATATGAATTAAATGGGGTTTTTAGGAATGACAATGATGTGCGCAGTACACTGGGCATGCACTGGCTCTTGAATGTCTCTGAACCTGCTCCAGTGTTGGTCAAGTCTGGCCTAGAAACAGCTCTCTGGCAGGTTGATCCAAGAGTTCACAACTCTCATTCCGAAAAATTTGGCCCTCAGTTTTCTGGACTTGCGTCTTCTTCAGCCTTGAGCTGTGACCCCTTGTGGGGCGGGCGTTTTCTTGCTCCTGGTAAGGACACTCGACTGGGTAGTGCCCTCTGAGATGTTTATGCACTTCAATTAGGTCTCCTCTTGCCCGTCTGTCGTATAAGCTAGCCAATTACAGGCACTTTAATCTCTCTGGGTAGCTGAGGTGCCGAAGTGTAGGCACTAGTCGGTTGGCTCACCTTTAGACATTTTCCATCAACTGAGAGTCCAGGGAGGTGGACTCTCAGTTGATGGAAAATGTTTAGATATCTGAACAAGGTTCTTCTCGCAATGGCTCAAGAACTTCAGTTCATTGTCAACATACACACACAGGTCCTTTTCGTATTCAGCCTCAATTAATGCAGATTCTTCGTCCCGTTGGAACATATGATACGCCTCCTTACTGTTGGTACGAATCAGGTGCAGCCACTTAGCAACATTGAATTTCAGCGGTGGGGACCGGTGGTAGAAGCGGTACCGTTCTTGCCTCGCAAGTGAGATGTCACGGGTTCGATTCCCGGGCCGGTGGAAGTTGTTTGGACATACTTCCTAGCCCCCATTAGTCCCTGTTCACCTAGCAGTAAAGTGTAGGTTCCTGGTGTAAGTCGAAAGTTGCGAATTCGTATTCAGGGACAAGTTGTTGGAGCTTCCAATAACTTGATGACATAAACCATTGACTCTTCAGGCTTCTACGCCCTTAATTCATGAGACATAAAGGCAAGCATGAACTTAGCATGCTTCCCTGTTGGGCGCTGTAAACGCTTCTGCACTTCACCTTACACAAGGATGTAGGGGAGTGCCCAATAAAAAAAAAAAAATGAATTTCAGCAGCCATTTCTTCGACCATTCTTGAAGCTCACAGAGATCCTTCTGCAGCTCTTCACAGTCTGTTTGGTTCTTAATTTCCCTAAATAAGTTGGCATCATCTGCAAACATTTGCATAGAGGAATGTACAGCTTCAGGCATGTCATTTATGAAACAAACAAACAACAGTGGGCCCAATACACTGTCCTGTGGTACCCCGCTTATCACGGGTACACATGACGATTTCGTGCCATTAACCACCACACACTGCTTGCGGTCATGTAGAAAGTCTCCGATCCACGTTAGGACACTTCCCTCGAATCCCGTACCCTTCCAGTTTAATTCTCAGCCTTTCATGGATTACGCTGTTGAAAGCCTTGGCAAAATCTAGTTACATATTGTCGATATTGCCCACCTGTTCCAGAATCCTTTAAAGATAATCATTAACCCTAGCATTCTCAACTATAAGCTCTCAATGTCATAAATTCTATTCAGAACAGGAACACTCAGCCTTCGGCCCCCCACTCAGCTTTTATGATAAATGATTCAGTTGTAACGGAACCCTCCCTCATTGCCAACCACTTCAATGAATATTTTATTAATGTTGGCAAAAATATTGCAGAGAGCATCCCTGATCATCATGAGGAATTTAGAGCCTACCTGAGAACAGAGAGCAAAATGATCTGTTCTTATCCCCTCTCACAGCAGATGAATTACTGGCCATCATAAAAATGTCCAAAGATCCAGCAGCAGGCGAAGACAATATACTGTAGCGTACTGTATGTGGCCAGTTGTCAATTCCATTTAGTTGTCTATTTTCTCTTTGTTTGGGCAAACAAACGTACGTACATTTAGATATCTCACACTCAGGAATGAGTTAGAATAGAAACTCACAATGCGTTTTCTATATAGGCTATATATTGTTGTACAGTGCAGTGCTTAGGAGTTACTAGGTGAGGAGTAACTTGCTCAGAGGTCCTGTAGGGCGAGGAGCTTTCTGAGGAAGCTGGGTGGTGAGGAGCTGTTGAGAGACGTTGCTGGTCCGGTAGCCGAGTGTAGAATGACCTCCCCTTGATGACTTGATGGGTGAAGTAAAGTACGAAGAAATCTTGATGCTGGAGCGTAAATTGGTGGTGCGGGAACTGAACTTGAAGAATAATGGTGGAATTTGGAGGGACTTGGGTTAACTCCCAGGTACACCCATGAAAAACCTCCCAGGTACACCCCTGACACTCCCCGTTTCACTGACACTCCCAGGTACACCCCATAAACTCCAGGTACACCTCGACACTTCGAGGTGCACCTCCTGACACTTCCAAGTACCTCTGACACTCCAGGTACACCCCTGACCTCCCAGGTACCTCCTGACACTCCCAGGCACACCTTTGACACTCCCAGTTACACCGTTGACACTCCCAGGTGTTGCCCATCTCCCAGGTACACCTCTGACCTCCCAGGTACCTCAGACACTCCAGGGGTACACCTGAGACCTTCCCAGGTACACCTCTGACACTCCCGGGTACACCTCTTACAGTCCCTGGTTCTCCCCTAACACTCCCAGGTACACCTCAGACACTCCCAGGCACACCTCAGACACTCACAGGTACATCTCTGACACTCCCAGGTACACCTCCGACACTCACAGGTACACCTCTGATACTTCCAGGTACACCTCTGACACACCCAGGTACACCTCTGAGATTCCCAGGTACTCATCTGACACTCCCAGGTACACCCCAGACACTCCCACGTACACATCTGACACTCCCAGGTACACCTCTGACACTCCCAGGTACACCTCTGACCCTCTCAGGAACACCTCCGGCACTCCCAGGTACACCTCTGACACTTCCAGGCACACCTGGATACTTCCAGGTACACCTCCTGACACTCCCAGGTACCTCTGATGCCCCAAGTACCTCTGACACTCTCAGGCACACGTCAGACACCACAGGCACACCTTTGACACCCCAGGCACACCTCTGACACTCCCCAGGCACACCCCCTGACACTCCCAGGCACACCCCTGACACTCCCAGGCAGCATCAGACACCCCAGGCACACCCTCCACACTGCCAGGCATTCTGACACTGCCAGGCAACCCCTCTGGCACCCCAGGTACACCCCTGACACCCCAGGTACAACTCTGACACTCCCTGGCACACACCTGACACTCCCAGGCACACCACTGACACCCTAGGCACACCCTGGCACCCCAGGTACACCTCCGACACTCCCCTGGTACAATCCTGACACACTCCCAGGCACACCTCAGACACTCCCAGGTACACCTCTGACACTCCCTGGTACGCACCTGACACTCTCAGGTACACCACTGACACTCCCAGGTACACCTCTGGCACTCCCAGCTACACCTCTGACACCCCCAGGTACAACTCTGACACTCCCTGGTACACCTCTGACACTCCCAGGTACACCTCAGACACTCCCATGTACACCTCTGACACTGCCGGGTACACCTCTGACACTGGCAGGTACACCTCTGACACTCCCAGGTACACCTCTGACACACCCAGGTACACCTCCGATACTCCCAAGTACACCTTTGACACTCCCAGGTACACCTCAAACACTCCCATGTACACCTCTGACACTGCCAGGAACACCACTGACACTGCCAGGTACACCTCTGACACTCCCAGGTACACCTCTGACACACCCAGGTACACCTCCGATACTTCCAGGTACATCCCTGACACTTCCAGGTGCATCTCTGACACTCCCAGGTACACCTCTGACACTCCCAGGTACACCTCAGACACTCCCAGGAACATTTCTGAAACTTCCAGGTACACCTCTGACACTTCCAGGTACACCTCTGACACTCCCAGGTACACCAATGACACTCCCAGGTACACCAATGACACTCCCAGTTACACCTCTGACACTCCCAGGTACACCTTTGACACTCCCAGGTACTCCTCTGATGCTCCCAGGTACTCCTCTGACACTCCCAGTTACACCTCCGACACTCCCAGTTACACCCCTGACAATCCCAGGTACACCTCTGACATTCCCAGGTACACCTCTGACACTACCAGGTACACCTCTGACACTGGCAGGTACACCTCTGACACTCCCAGGTACACCTCTGACACACCCAGGTACACCTCCGATACTCCCAGGTACATCTCTGACTCTCCCAGTTACACCGCTGACACTCCCAGGTACACCCCCGACACTCCCAGGTACACCTCTGACACTCCTAGGTACACTTCAGACACTGCCAGGTACATTTCTGAAGCTCCAGGTACTCCTCCTGACGCTCCCAGGTACACCTCTGACACTCCCAGGTACCCCTCTGACTCTTCCAGGTACACCGCTGACACTGCCAGGTACACCTCAGACACTGACAGGTACACCTCAGACATTCCCAGGTACACCTCTGTCACTCCCAGGTACAACTCTGACAATCCCAGGTACACCTCAGACACTCCCAGGTACACCTCAGACACTCCCAGGTACACCTCAGACACTCCCAGGTGCACCTCTGACACTCCCAGGTACACCTCTGACACTCCCTGGTACGCACCTGACACTCCCAGGTACACCACTGACACTCCTAGGTACACCTCTGGCACTCCCAGGTACACCTCTGGCACTCCCAGGTACACCTCTGGCACTCCCAGGTACACCTCTGGCACTCCCAGGTACACCTCTGACACTCCCAGGCACACCTTTGACACTCCCAGTTACCCGTTGACACTCCCAGGTACACCCCTGACACTCCCAGGTACACCTCCTGACACTCCCAGGTACACCTCAGACCTCCCACGAACCTCCCAGTACACCTCTGACCTCCCAGGTACACCTCTGACACTCCCAGGTACACCTCTGACACACCCAGGTACACCTCCGATGCTCCCAGGTACATCTCAGACACTCCCCAGTTACACCACTTGTCAGGTACACCTCAGACCTCCCTGTACACCTCTGACACTGCCAGGTACACCTCTGACACTGGCAGGTACCTCTGACACTCCCAGGTACACCTCTGACACACCCAGGTACACCTCCGATACTCCCAAGTACACCTCTGACCTCCCAGTACACCTCAAACACTCATACCTCTGACACTGTGGAGTACACCACCCCACTGCAGGTACACCTCTGACACTCCAGGTACACCTCTGACACACCAGGTACACCTCCGATACTTCAGGTACATCTGACCTCCAGGTGCATCTCTGACCTCCCAGGTACACCTCTGACACTCCCAGGCCTCAGGCACTCCCAGGAACATTTCCAAACTTCCAGGTACACCTCTGACACTTCAGGTACACCTCTGACACTCCCAGGTACACCAATGACCTCCCACTCCACTGACACTCCCAGTTACACCTCTGACACTCCCAGGTACACCTCTGACCTCTCAGGTACTCCTCTGATGCTCCCAGGTACTCCTCTGACACTCAGGTACACGTCAGACACTCCAGGTACCTCTGACCTCCCAGGTACACCCTGACCTCCCAGGTACACCTCCGACACTCCCAGGTACACCTATGACACTCAGGTACACCTCTGACCTCCCAGGTACACTTCTGACACTCCTGGTACAACCTCCCAGGTACCACCTGACACTCTAGGTGCACCTCAGACACTCCCAGTTACACCAATGACACTCCAGGTACACCACCTGACCTCCCAGGTACCTCCCAGCCTTCAGGTAGCCTCTGAAACTCCCAGGTACACCTCTGATGCTCCCAGGTACTCCTCTAACACTCCCAGGTACACCTCAGACCTCCCAGGTACCTCCTGACACTCCCAGGTACACCTCAGACACTCCCATGTACACCTCTGACACTGCCAGGTACACCACCGACACTGGCAGGTACCTCTGACACTCCCAGGTACACCTCTGACACACCAGGTCCACCTCCGATACCTCCAGGTACACCCCTGACACTCCCAGGTGCATCTCTGACACTCCCAGGTACACCTCGGACCTCCCAGGTACACCTCAGACACTCCCGGAACTTTCTGAAACTTCCAGGTACCTCTGACACTTCCATGTACACCTCTGGCCCTCCCAGGTACACCAACCTCCCAGGTACTCCACTGACACTCCCAGTTACACCTCCTGACCTCCCAGGTACATCTCTGACACTCCCAGGTAATCCTCTGATGCTCCCAGGTACTCCTCTGACACTCTCAGGTACCCGTCAGACACTCCCAGGTACACCTCCCAGGCCTCCCAGGTGCACCTCTGACACTCCCAGGTACCTCCTGACACACCCAGGTACACCTCCGAGACTCCCAGGTACATCTCAGACACTCCCAGTTACACCGCTGACCTCCCAGGTACACCTCAGACTCCCATGTACATCTCTGACACTGCCAGGTACACCTCTGACACTGGCAGGTACACCTCAGACCTCCAGGTACACCTCTGACACACACCAGGTACACCTCCGATACTCCCAAGTACCTCTGACCTCCCAGGTACACCTCAAACACTCCCATGTGCACCTCACACTGGGTACACCACTGACACTGCCAGGTACACCTCTGACACTCCCAGGTACACCTCTGACCCCCCAGGTATCCGTCTTCCAGGTACATCTGACACTCCCGGTGCATCTCGACCTCCCAGGTACACTCTGAAGCTCCCCTCAGACACTCCCAGGAACATTTCTGAAACTTCCAGGTACACCTCTGACACTTCCAGGTACTCTGACACTCCCAGGTACACCAATGACCTCCCAGGTACTCACCCAACCTCCCAGTTACACCTCTGACACTCCCAACTCCTCTGACACTCTCAGGTACTCCTCTGATGCTCCCAGGTGCTCTCTGACACTCAGGTACACGTCAGACACTCCCAGGTACACCTCTGACAATCCCAGGTACACCTCTGACACTCCAGGTACACCCTGACACTCCAGGTACACCTCCGACACTCCCAGGTACACCAATGACACTCCCAGGTACACCTCTGGCACTCCCAGGTACACTTCTGACACTCCTGGTACGCACCTGACCTCCCAGGTACACCACTGACACTCGGTGCACCTCAGACACTCCCAGTTACACCATGACACTCCAGGTACACCACTGGCCTCCCAGGTACACCTCCGATACTCCCAGGTACATCTCAGACCTCCCAGTTACACTGACACTCCCAGGTACACCTCAGACACTCCCATGTACACCTCTGACACCAGGTACACCTCTGACACTGGCAGGTACCTCTGACACTCCCAGGTACACCTCTGACACCCACCTCCACGACTCCCAAGTACACCTCTGACACTCCCAGGTACACCTCAAACACTCCCATGTACACCTCTGACACTGCCAGGTACACCACTGACACTGCCAGGTACACCTCTGACACTCCCAGGTACCTCTGACACACCAGGTACCTCCGATGCTTCCAGGTGCATCCCTGACACTCCCAGGTGCACTCTCTGACACTCCCAGGTACACCTCTGACACTCCCAGGTACACCTCAGACCTCCCAGGAACATTCCTGAAACTTCCAGGTACACCTCTGACACTTCAGGTACACCTCTGACACTCCCAGGTACCCAATGACACTCCAGGTACTCACTGACACTCCCAGTTACACCTCTGACACTCCCAGGTACACCTCTGACACTCCAAGGTCTCCTCTGATCTCCCAGGTACTCCTCCAGACACTCAGGTACACGTCGACACTCCCAGGTACACCTCTGACACTCCCAGGTACACCTCTGACCACTCCAGGTACACCCCTGACACTCCCAGGTACACCACTGACACTCTCAGGCACCTGCCCCAGCCTCCCGGTACCTGGCCCCAGGTACACCCTGACACTCCCAGTACACCTCCTGACACTCCCAGGTGCACCTCAGACACTCCCAGGTACACCTGAGACCTTCCCAGGTACACCACCTGGCACTCCCAGGTACACCACTGACACTCCAGGTACACCTCTGGCCTCCCAGGTACACCTCTGACACTCCCAGGTACACTAACAATCCCAGGTACACCTGACACTCCCAGGTACACCTCTGACACTCCCAGGTACAACTGACACTCCCAGGTACACCTCAGACACTCCCAGGTACCACTGACACTCCCAGGTACCTCTGACACTCCCAGTGCACGTCAGACACTCCCAGGTACACCTCAGACACTCCCAGGTACACCTCACCTCCCAGGTACACCTCCCTGACACTCCCAGGTACACCTCTGACACTCCAGGTATCACTCAGTCCCAAGTACACCCCTGATACTCCGGTACACACTCTGACACTCCCAGGTACACCTCTGAAATTCCCAGGTACACCCTGACACTCCCAGGTACACCTCTGACACTCCCAGGTACACCTCCTTTGCTCCCAGGTACACCTTGACACTCCCAGGTACACCCCTGACACTCCCAGGTACACCACTGACACTCCCAGGTACACCTCTGACACTCCCGTGACACCTCAGACACTCCCAGGTACACCACAGACACTCCCAGGTACACCTCTGACACTCCCAGGTACCTCTGACACTCCCAGGTACCCTCTGACCTCCCAGTGTACACCCCTGACACTCCCAGGTACACCTCTGACACTCCCAGGTACACCCTGACTCAGTACCCTCCGACACTCCCAGGTACACCACTGACCTCCCAGGTACACCTCCTGACCTCCCAGGTGCCACATCAGACACTCCCAGGTACACCTCCACACACTCCCAGGTACACCTCACAGCCTCCCAGGTACACCTCTGACACTCCCAGGTACACCTCTGACACTCCCAGGTACACCTCTGCACTCCCAGGTACACTCTGACCTCCAGGTACACCCCTGACACTCCCAGGTGCCTCTGACCTCCCAGGTACACCTCCCAGACACTCCCTGAGTACACACCTGACACTCCCAGGTACCTCACTTACACTCCCAGGTACACCTGAGACATTCC